>NW_006987687.1:4257-5142 GCF_000164805.1 Carlito syrichta
TGGTACACCTCCTCAGCGACCTCATGGCACCTCCTGGTCATCCTCATTGTGTGCCACTTCATTGACCCCAGTGTGTGCCTCCTTGGCATTCCCCTGGTGCTACTCCTTAATGTCCCTGCAGTGCACATTCTTAGCATACCGCTAACACTCTTCCTCAACATAACCACTGTTCACCCACTCGGCCTTTCCATGACACACCTACTTCAAACCTCTTCCTACTCCTCACTGTGCACCTTCTTGTCCTCCCTGTGTTACATATTCTTGGCCTCCTGATGTGTGCCTCCTTTGCATTCCCATTGCCTGCCTCTTCATCATCCTCTTAACATGTCTGCTCAACCTCCCCACAGCATATCTTCTTGCCCTCTTCATCGCACATTCTAACCAAATCCATGACCCACCTCTTAGCATCCCTGTGGCATTCCTCCTATGCATCTTTGTTGCATACCTCCTTGGAATTTCCATGGCACATTTTCTCATCCAAAAGTCATGCCTTCTTGCCATCCCCATGGCAGTCTTCCTTGTCATCCCCTTGGCATGCCTTCTCAGTCTCATTGGAGTGCCTCCTCAGTGACCCCACATTGCACCTCTGCAACCTCTCTTCAACAAGCGTCCATGAACTCCACATTGCATGAAGTCTCAGTATCCCTGCAGCACACCTCCTGCACATCTCGTTGGTGTGCCCCACCTCTAAAACTCCTCATGCTGTCCTATCTTAACCTCCTGGTGTGTTCTTTCTCAGCCTCCCTGCAGCACACTGCACCTTCTCAGCCTCTCCACAGCACACCTCTTCAACATACACATAGAGTATCACTTTGGCATCCATGATTCACACCTCCTTGGTGTCCCTACAGTGCCTCTCCTCAGCATCTCCGTGGTACATCTTCT
>NW_006987688.1:0-384 GCF_000164805.1 Carlito syrichta
AGGACCAGAGAGGTTAAGTACATGCTCAGCTCACACTAAGTGCCTAGGCCAGGATTTTGATTTGAACATGGGGCACCTGGTCTTCATTGGGAATCTGGTCTTATTAAAAATCCTTATGAAACTTTTCTAGAAGCAATTCCAAAGTTTACATGATGTTGCTGTGTACCATTATACATAAAATAATAGTTATAACATGTAGGTTTGTTAGGTAAGCCTACGTTTTCTAGAAGCTCCAGAAAGTTATAGAGTAAGTTAATCTATGCTCACTGGTTTTACTTCCAGTTATTCTAGCCCACACAGACCTCACTTCACCTATTAAAATACTGAAACTTGGTTTTAGATTTAATTGTCAAAACATTTTTACAATTAGGGAGTAAAGAAAAT
>NW_006987689.1:0-601 GCF_000164805.1 Carlito syrichta
TCCTGCACTGTCACTAAGGCCAGAGTGCAGGGGCTTGCTCTGAGCCACCATGGCCTCTACCAGCTGGGCTCCAGTGACCCTCTTGTCATGGCCTCTTGAGTGGGTGGAAGGACAGGCATGCACTGCCACACTCGGCTCCATTTTTTGGCTTCTTGTAGAGACGAGTTCTCCCCAAAGTGTCTGGGCTGGTCTCGCACATGGGCCTCAGGTCAACCTCTTGCATCGGCCTCCCAGGGCATCGGGATGACAGGTGTGATCTCCTATGCCCAGCCTCCACACCTTTCTCGGGCGTTCACCACAAGGTCTGCTCCCTTCTGGCGAATCAGGAGACAGGACAAGGTGACAAGAGTCACTCCATAAGCCATTCCTGGGGTGAGTGTCCGAGACCAGCTCCAGTCGGGTTCAGGGTACCCCAAAGGTGGAGATGGCATCAGCGATTGGGGAAGAAGAGAGAAAGAGAGCTAGAGACAGAGAAAGGGACTGGACTCCAGTCTAGTGCAGAAACGATGTGTGTTATTGGGAATTAAAACAGGTCTTTTACACACAAAGTCAGATGTGGGAGGGGCGTCCCCTACCCACCAGAAACCTCAATCCATGAAAA
>NW_006987690.1:0-515 GCF_000164805.1 Carlito syrichta
AATATTCTTTCTGTGCACATTCAGGGAACATGCTGGTGTGTTTCCAAGGTGATAAAACTCTCAGCGTTCTCACAAATGGGGAGATACCAATAAACCCTGAGACTGATGGATCCATGTGTGGGTCTTGACCCTGGTGGTTCAGGGAACTGTAAGGTTTGTGACAAATCCCAGGAAGCAAAGGGACAGAGATTGCCAAACCGGTGACAGATAGAAGATGATAGTTTAATCACAAGGAGCTATTCCACTTTTTGGTTTCTTTTTTAAAATTAACTTCTCATATCCAGAATTTTAATTGGTAGGATAACAGGCAACTGACTATAACCAATGGAGAGGAGTAAGAAAAGGAAGTAATTTATCTAAAAAAATTACCTTTTCTGGGGATTGTGAAGAAGAATAAAAGAGTGTCCTGAACATGCAATTAGTAGAGTCAGGGAGTCTATTCCTAACTAAGGACTGTACTGAAGTTATAAATTTAGAAAACATGCCATTATCCCACAAGGTAAATTTACGTGGAA
>NW_006987691.1:0-365 GCF_000164805.1 Carlito syrichta
GGGATACCCATCAAAGAAGAAGACTAGTTGCTGAGCAACCATCACAGAGGAGGGCCAGACGCTAGGGCACCAATAAAAAGGGCGGTCTGGTAACTAAGGAAAACAATATGGAAGAGGTCCAAAGTATGAAACCAATTATAGAAAAGAGCTACTCATAAGGGCACCGATTATGGAGGAGAGACAGTTAATAGGGCATCAGTTATCAATGAAGCTCAATAACTGGGGCACCAAAAACAGAAGAGGACTAGTCACTGGGGGACCCAATATAGGATAGTCCCCGTACCTCAGACACACATAAAAGAGGGTAATTATTTACTGAGGGAGCCATCACAGATGAGGGTCATTCCCTGGGACACAAATCACAA
>NW_006987692.1:0-7499 GCF_000164805.1 Carlito syrichta
GGAGCGGGACTCGTGGTGGGTCCCTGAGAGGGATGTGGAGGCCATGTGTGGTGTCTCCCACCTGTCATCCCGGTGCTCTGGGTGGCAGAGCCGAGAGGAGAACCTTATCCCCCTGCTGTGATACCAGCCTGGGCAGCTTGGCGAGACCTCCTCTCTACAAGAAGTAAAAACCTGAACAATGCATGGTGGTGCACACCTGTCTTTCCATCCTCTCGGGAGGACATGGCAAGAGGATTGCAGGAGCCCAACAAATGTAGGCTGCAGTGGCTGAGTGTGGTCCCCTGCACTTTGGACTGTGCAACAGAGCAGGACTCTGACTAAGAATAATAATACCAACCACCACCACCACCATAAACACAAGCCGGGCTCTGGGACTCAGCCTAGCATCCTGGCCCTTCAGAGGCAAAGGTGAGTGGGTGGCCTGAGCCTACCAGTTCATCACCAGCCTGGGACCCAAGCCAAGGTCTCGACTTGGCCATAAAGATTAATCTAAATATTAACCAGGCATGGTGGCAAAGGCCTGTGATTCAAGTCACTCTGGAGGCCAAGGCGGGAGGATCACCTGATCCCAGCAGGTGGAGTCTGTTGTGTCTGAGCGTGTCCCTGTGCTTTGGCTTGGGTGACAGAGTGGGATTCCGACTCCATATAATAATAACCACCACCACCACCACCACCACCACCCCTGCAACCCAGCACGAGAAGTCACCCTCTGGGATGGGAGAGGAAAAGGCACTTTCTGGCCTGTCACTGGTGGGAGGTTTCAAAGGTGGTCATGGGGCACTTCCATCTCATGTCTTCAGCCACGTGCCCCAGGAGTCCTGCCTCCACCCTCCGCACTCGTGCACCACAGAAAGGAAATGTGTGAGCTCACGGAATAGACAGCAAAGAGGTAATGTTTCTGTCAGGCACAGAGTGATCAAGGTGATCCAGTAATGTCTTGGCCAGCCCAGGTTGCAGTCGCCCTGTGTGCCACCTTCTGGCAGGGGGAGGACACCTCCTTCTACTGATCACTGTATCATCCCCCACCCAAGTAGACCTTTCCCTGGGGAGCCGTGGACACCCATCATGACGCACTTGGGAGGTCTTTTTTGTCAAGATAGTCTCCATTGGCCAGGTTGGGGAACAGTGGCAAAATTGTGGCTCCTGGGTCCTCGAGCTGTGGGGGCCAGGTGATCCAATACCTTGGCCTCTTAGCAACCAGAACTCTTGGGGCCACCATGCGTGACTCAATGGGGACCTCTTGCAGAGACAAGATCTGGCAAAGTCACCTGGGCTGGTCTCGGACCCCGGGAATCACACAGCCTCCTGCCTCAGCCGCCCAGGGCATAGGGCTGACAACTGTGAGCCACATTGCCCGGCCTGGACTCACATGTTCTTTCAGCAGGGGTGATGCAAAGGAACACCCCGGGACAGAGGTCACCACATCCCATGTAGCCGGGGCCACAGGCACTGCCAACAGACTCCAGGGTTTGCATTCCGGGGATCAAGGAGGTCTCACTATGTGGCCCAGGCTTGTGTCAAACTCCTGGGCTCCAGCAGTTCTCCGTCTTGGCCTCCCAAAGCCACAGCCTGATTATTTGCCCACCTACCCTCTTTTGGGAACTCTAGGCCCAAGGCTTGGTCCTCCTTCCCAAATGATCTCTGTCTGTTCACAATGATCCTAAGTCCATACACAAATGAATGATCTTCTATTTTTCCTTTTTTTCTTCAGTAGGATTCTCACTTTTTCAACCAGGATGGACGCGGTGGCTTACTCCTGGCCACCACAGCCTCAGGTCACTGGGCCCAGACTACCTTTACCCAGCTTTCTGAGGAACCAGAATGACAGGCACATGCCACTAGCTCCGGCTCATTTGAGATAGAGGGTAGAGACGAGGTCTCGCTGGGGTGCATGAGGGGTTCTCTGCCTGAGGTCTTGGACCTGCCACTGGCCTCAGGCTCCCAAAGTGCTGGGTTTTCAAGGCAGAGACCCAGAGCCCGACCTCAATCTATCGTCAAAAACGAATCTGAAGGCCTTGGGCAGACACCCACACATGGTATTCCAGTGATCTGGGAGGCCGAGGGGGGAGGACAGTTGAAGCCCAGGTACCAAGGCCAGCCTGGGCCACATAGGGAGACCTCGTTTCTGCACCCATCCAAACAGGGGGTCTGGGGTCGAGGTGCCCGTCATTCCGCCCACTCAGGAGGCTGAGGTGGGAGGATCACCAGAGCCCACGATTTCGAGGCTGGCTGTTAATGACAGTCATCTCTTGGGCCCCAGCATGGGCCACAGAGCCAGAACCTGTCTCCTAAAACATCAGAACCATACACAGATTCTCAACTGCACATGATGTGTTCATAGAGCGACTGCCTTTAGAGCCAGGTATAATGGGATTGGGGGAGAAGAAATGTCCCCCAGTGAGGACTATGCCACTGGCATTTGTTTGTGGAAGGTCCTCATTGCTGAGGTGGAGGTTTGGGCTACCTGGGGCACATTACTCACATTAGAGAGGAGAGCCGGCAGGAACCCAGCCAGAGGCTTGAGAACTCATGCACCAAAGCAGGGGCAGACATTGGTGGTGTTTGGGCCAGAAAGTGCCAAACTTGGTGGACCCATGCATGTGGGTTGGGTGGTGGGGAAGGACCGAAGGCAGAAGTTTTGCAGGATAATGGATTTTTTCTTTCTTTCTTTCTTTCTTTCTTTTTTCTTTCTTTCTTTCTTTCTTTCTTTCTTTCTTTCTTTCTGTATTTCTTTCTTTCTTTCTTTCTTTCTTTCTTTCTTTCTTTCTTTCTTTCTTTTCTTTCCCCACTATGTTGTTCAAGAGTCTCTCAAACTGTCCAACTTGGGTCATCCTCTTGGTCTGTACCTTTCAAACTGCTGCAATCACAGACTTTCCATTTGGTCGACATTCTGACCTTCCTGTCTGGCCTTGAACTCTGGGCCAGAGGCAATATTCCTGCTGAGGCCTTCCCTTAACCAAATTTTTCTGATTTTTTCTTGGAGGAGAGGTGGGAGTTTGCTATGGTGTCCAGTCCGGTCTCGAAATCCTGGGCTCCGGAAACCTTCCCCTCTCAGCCTCCTTAAGTGCCAACGAGACAGGCATGAGTTGCCCGGATTGAGAAACACACTCTTCCTTTCTCCGAGGTGGACCCTGGGAGGAGAGAGTGGATCCACCCTGGAGAACAAAGCAGGCGGAGGGGTGGGTGCCCCAGCAGAGACACACACCTGCGCCATGCAGTCTCCTTGGGAATGGCTCAGTGGGCAACTCTGGCGGCCCTCTCCTGGTTCCCAGGCCATCAGAAGGGAGTGGGCCTTACAGTGGGGCCCCAGGAGGCATGTCAAGGCCAGGCACACGGGCTCACGACTGTCATCCTGGCACTCTGTGAGGCCGAGGGGAGAGGATGGCCTGGGACCTTGGGTTCGGTACAAGCCTGTTTAACTTGGTGAGACCTCCTGTCTACAGGAAGCCAAAAAAATGAGCTAAGTGTGGTGGCACACGCCTGTCGTCTGGCCACTTGGGATGCCACACCAGGAGGATCACCAGAGTCCAGTCAGTGGAGCCTGAAGTGGCCGAGTGTGGGACCCTGCACTCTGACCTGGGTGACACAGCGGGACTCCAACTCAGAATAATAATAAAAACCACCACCACCGCCACAACCTCAGGTCGGGCTCAGGGGCTCAGCCCTTTGGAGGACCAGGCGAGTGGACGGCCTAAGACTGTGTGATCAACAACAACCTGGGACATAGGGCGAGATCTCATCTCGGCCATAAAAGAAAAATCCAAAGATTAGCTGGGCGTGGTGACCCAGGCCTATGGTTCCAGTCACTCGGGGAACTGAGGTGATAGAATCTCCTGAGCCTGGAAGCTGGAGTCCATGGTGATCATGGGTGTGCCCCTGCCCTCTGCCTGGGTGACAGAGTGGGATGCCGACTCCAACTAATAATAATAATCACCACCACCACCACCACCACCCCTGCTACCCAGCGTGAGGAGTCAATCTCATGGATGGGAAAAGAAAAGGCACTTTCCAGCCTGTCATGGGATGTTTCAAAGGTGGCCACCTGGAACATCCATCCAGCTTCTTCAACCACATGACACAGAAGGCCTGCCTCCACCCACCACACTTGTGCCCCACAGCAAAGACGTGTGTGAGCTCACGGATCAGATGGCCCTGAGCTAGGGCAGCCATCAGGTACATAGCAATCAAGGCAGCCTGGCAACACCATGGTCAGTCCAGGTTCCCGTCACCCTGTCAGCCACCTTCAGGTGGAGGGAGCACCCCTTCCTCTTCCTATTACTCCATTGTCCCCCACCCTCATGGACCTGTCCCTGGGGAGCCATGGACGCCTATCATGACCCACGAAGGAGGCATCTTTTTTGTCCCCAGAGTCTCCGTAGGCCAGACTGGGGCACGGAGGCATGATTGGGGCTCCTGGGCCTCAACCTTCAGGGTTCAGACGGTCCTTGCACCCTGTTCCCCAAGCACCCAGGTCTCTGGAGGCCACTACATGTGACTCAGTTTTGGAGACCTCTCACCAAGACATGGTTAGGCCACATTGCCCTGGCTGGTCTCTGACCCCTGGGCTAAGGCTGCCTCCCACCTTGGCCTCCCATGATGCGGGGCTCACGGCCAGGAGCCATGGTGCCCAGCCTGGCCTCAAACGTTCTGTCCATGGGGGCAATGCAAATGAAAGCATCGGAAAGGAGGTCACTGCATCTAGTAGACAGGATTGCGGGCAGCACCATGCATGATTCCATTGTTTGTGATCTGGGTAGCAAAAGTTCTTTTGCGTGGTCCACGCTGGTCTCAAACTCCCGGGCTCAAGTGGTCCCTTGCCTCAGCCTCTGAGGCCAAAGCCCGATTGTCAGCCTACCATCATCTTTCAGGATCTCTAGGTCCAAGACTGGGGCATACTTCCCAAATTATATCTCTCTGTTCACGAAAATCACAACTGCATACACAAATGGATGCTCTTCTTTTTTATCCTTTTTTCCTTTGTTTCTTTGGGTCAGAGTCTCACTCCTTTGCCCATGCTGGAGGGTGGCGGCTCGCTCTCCACTATGGCAACCTCAACCCACAAATCTCCAGCGAGACTTTTCCTAGTTTTTCGAGGGGCTGGAATGACAGGCATAAGCCACTACACCCGTCTCATTTGGGATGGAGGGTAGACGAGGTCTTGCTGAGGTGTCTGGGTGGGTCGTGTTCCATGGGTTCTTGTTGACTGCTGGCCTCGGCCGCCCAAAGCACTGGGATGAGAAGGCTGAGCCCCCGAGCCTAGCCTCGATCCTTCATCGAAAATGAACCAGACGGCCTGGCATGGTGGTCCATGACTTGAATCCGAGCACTTCAGGAGGCTGAGGTTGGAGAATGGCTGGAGCCCAGGACCTCAAGGTCAGCCCGAGCCTCGCAGGGAGTCCATGTCTTCGAACCCATCCAAACAGGTGTTCTGGGGCCGAGATGCCCATTTTTCCGGCCACTCCAGAGGCTGAGGTGGGAGGATCACCAGAGACTGCGATTTCGAGGCTTGTGGTGAACATCATTTGTGTCCCAGGGTCCCAGCCTGGGCCACAGAGCCTGATCCTGCCTCCAAAAACCTCAGAATCATACAAGATTCTCAACTGCGTGTGGTGTGTTCACAGGGCGACTGACTTTAGATCCAGGAAAAATGGATTGGTGGGGAAGAAATGTCCCCAGGTGAGGGATGTGTTCCTGTCCTTTCTTGGTGAAAGGTCCTCATTTCTGAGTTGGAGGGTCGGCCTGCCTGGGGCACATTTCTGAGAGGAGAGTGGTCAGGAACCCGGTCAGGGAGACTCAGGAACTCCTGGACCAAAGCAGGGCCAGTCATTATGGGGGGTAAGGGCTGGAAGGTACCAAGCTTGGGGGACACTCACATGTTGGAGGGGCGGGGTGAAGGACAGAGGACAGAAGCTTTGCAGGAGAATGGATTTCTTTGTTTCATTTTTTCTTTCTTTGTTTTCTTTCCTCACTAGGTTGCCCAGGCTGCTGTCAAACTGCCCAACTTGGGGCAACCTCTCAGCTTGGGCCTCTCAAACTGCTGCAATCACAGGCTATACATTTGATCAAATACTGGTCTTTCTGCCTGGTCTTGAACTATGGGCCACAGGCAATAATCCTGCTGAGGCCTGCCCTCACCCAAGGTTTTCTGGGTTTTGCTTAGGGGCGAGGTGGGGCTTGCTATGGTATCCTGCCTTGTCTCGAGTTCCCAGGCTCTGGCTATCTATCCATCTTGACCTCCCCGAGTGCCGCGGAGACAGGCATAAGTCGCTCTGTCATCCCTGCCCCCCCAGAGGTTTGAGATTCATGTCCTCCTTTTCCCCGAGATGGCACCTGGGAGTGGGTCCTTCCTGGGGAAATGAAGCAGGTGGAGGGGTGGGCAACCCAGTGGGGACAAGACCCTGTATGATGCACTCCCACCGGATAGGGCCCAGCAGTCAGCTTCGGCCGCCCTCACTGGTGTTCTGGTCAATGGAAGGGAGTGGACATTGCGATGGGGCCCAGAGAGGGGTATGGTGGCTGGGCACGGGGGTTCACACCTGTCATCCTGATGCACTGTGAGGACGAGGAGAGAGGATGGCCTGAACCCGCTGGTTTGAGACCAGCCCAGGCACCTTGTGAGAACTCCTCTCTACAGAAAGCCAAGAAAATGAGCTGAGCATGGCAGCGCACACCTGATGTTCTGACCACTCAGGAGGCTGCGGTGGGATGATTGCCTGAGCCCAGCTGGTGGAGGCCTTGGTGGCCAAGAGTGGGCTTCTGTGCTCCAGCCCGGGCAACAGAGTGGGACTCTGACTCAGAATAATAATACCAATGACCAACACCAGCACAATGACAGGCTGGTCTCTGAGGTTAATCCTGGCATCCCGGCCCTGCAGAGGCCCAGGTAAGTGGAATGCCTAAGCCTGCGGATTTGGCACCAGCACAAGACATGGGACTAGACCTCGTCTCGACCAACAAAATAAATCCAAAGATTAGCCAAGTGAAGTGGCACACACCTGTGGTTCCAGGCATTCAGGGGACAAAAGCAGGAAGATCACCTGAGCCCGTCAGGTAGTGTCTGCATTTGCAGTCAGTGTGGAGGTCTTCTCACAATTTCCCCAACATCCCCTGCCAACACAGACCTTTCCCTGGGTGCCGTGCACACCCATTGTGACGTATGTGGAAGGGTCTTTTTTGTCACCAGAATCTCTGTCAGCATGCTGGGGTGTGGCGGCACAATCGTGGCTCCTGGGGCCTCAATATGCGTGGCTCCAGCAGTCCTCCCGCCTCGGCCCCTGAGAAACTGGGACTCCAGGGGCCACCACACTTGACTCGATTTTGGATACCTCTCACCGATACGAGGTCTGGCGATGTTGCCTGAGCTGGATCCAACCCCTGGTCTCAGGCAGCCTCCTGCCTCAGCATCCAAGAATGCAGGGCTGATGGCCATGAGCCAAGGTGCCCGACCTGGACTTGCAAGTTCTGTTGGGAAGGCTATATAAAAGGAACGCCCCTGGATG
>NW_006987693.1:0-375 GCF_000164805.1 Carlito syrichta
AATTATTTTCTCCAAGGTTAGTGTCAACTTGCACTGAGTTAACAAAAGGCTAAGTAGCATGTAAGAGAGATTTCTATGCTTCTTTACGGGTGGATTAGGATGAACTTCTTCAGCATCCATGAAGGAGAATGCAGGCTAAGGAAGGGAGAGGGTGTGGTCCCAAGAAAGAATTCAAGATAGCCAGTAGCATTTCACATATATGGTAGGCAACTTTTGCACATTCTTGACAACAGAAGACAGAAATTTTATCAGTGTCCACAGGTTGGGAGAAACAAGATGTAGGAAATCAGCCAGAGTCGGTTTATGTGCAACCCCCAGGTGAGGTAGCCCTCAGAAACACTGAGAGACCCTTTCAGCTTCCAGATGATCTGCCTC
>NW_006987694.1:0-406 GCF_000164805.1 Carlito syrichta
CAACTCACTAGCTAGTTAAGTGAGTTTGTTAAGACAGCTGGCTATTCAGATGCCTGTCAGGGTATCTGTATAGTTAAGTCAGCTGGCTAGCCAGATGTCTAACTAGTTTAGTCACCTAGTTAAGTCAGCTCACTGGGCAGCAGATTAGCTAGGTAGTTAGGTTGTTAAGTTAGCTGGCAAGGCAGTGGGCTATGTAGGTAGGTAACTAGTTAACTCAGCTGGCTAGTCATCAGACTAGTTATGTCAGTTAGTTAAGTCAGTTGGCTATTCAGCTGTCTAGGTATGTACAGAGCTAGTTAAGTGTGTTGGCTAGTCAACTGGCTACTTAGTTAAGTCATCTAGCTAAGTCAGCTGGCATGGCTGCTGGCTAGCTAGATATCTAGGCAATTAAGTCAGCTGGCTAAGC
>NW_006987695.1:0-358 GCF_000164805.1 Carlito syrichta
AGAGATGAACATGTTCAATCCTGGATGTATTGAATTTGCAGTGCTGTAGGATAACCAGGTAGAACTGTTTAGAAAACATTTGAAGATACGGGACTAGAGTTCAGTACAGAGATTTAGATGTAAAACTGTAGTAGGGACAAGACCAACCCTCCAAAAGTAAATAAAGTGGAAAAATAATACACTTGACTTTTAAACAGAGGGCAAATAAATGGGAATCAACGAAGGCCCTGGAGAAGGAGCAGCCACTGCAGAAGGAGGAAAGCAAGGCAAGAGAGAAGATAGACGAGTCCTGGAAGCCGAAGCCAGAGCTCCACAAGTGGTTGAAGAGTCTGAATAATAACAATGCTTATTTTGGGGC
>NW_006987696.1:0-418 GCF_000164805.1 Carlito syrichta
GAACCGGATATACTTTTCATTCTCAGCAAGATGCCCTGAATTTCCCTGTCGATGTGGATTTCAAACTCTGTATACAAAAAGACAGATGCCCAGAAGTTTCCTAAGGACGTGGAATCATTGATAAAATCTTTTATCAATGTAGATACTTTTATCAAAAAGTAAAAACTTTTATCAAAAAGATAAATGTATCTTCTTGATAAAAACTTACCAAATATTTGGCAACTGCAAAACTATTTTCCCCTTTCAAAATAAAAAGAGACATGGAATGGGAAGAATTACAGGGTTCACCGTAAGACCAGAGTTACATACAAATATGGCAAATAGATTCTTTTCATCCTGGAATATGGCCTAAGTTGTGCTGAGGAACCTAACAGACATGGAGTGCCCTATAACCGTTTACAACTTTAAAAAGGACCAG
>NW_006987697.1:0-479 GCF_000164805.1 Carlito syrichta
CTGTTAGTTGGTATGTATGTCTGTTTTCCCTCTCATTCTTCTCTCTTTCTAACTTCCTATAGACCCCCCCTCACCATTATTTTCCTCTTTTGTACCTCCTTTTGATCCAGGGACCAAACCTACATACCGCTACATAGATTGTAAGGCAGTGGGAAATAGGCTCCAGTGTGCTCATACACCTGTTGTTGGATGCTGGAATCAGCATATAGATTCTGAATCACAGCTTCCTCCTCAATTAAACCTCAAAACTGCAAAAAAGTACAGTCCGCAGCCCACACTCCAACCTCAAAAGTGAACAATGCCAGCAGACCTTCATAAGGAAGAACAAGAGATTATACAAGTGAAACAAAAGGAATACCACCTTCCCTGAAAAAACAGAATTAAAGAAGGGGAGGGAAAGGGGAAGAGAGAAAAATCTACACAAATGAAGAAAAAGCAAAAGAAGAATATGGGTCTCTCCCAAACCCCTGGGAGGGCAG
>NW_006987698.1:0-496 GCF_000164805.1 Carlito syrichta
ACTGGCTAGCCAGCTAGCTAGCGAGGTAGAGAGGTAGTTAAGTCAGTTGGCCAGCCAATTGGCTAACTAGATAAGTCAGCAAGTTGAGTCAGCTGACTAGCCTGCTGGCTAGCAGGTTAAGTCAACTACTGAGTCAGATGGCTAGGCAGTTGGATAGTTAGATAGCAAGCTAGTTAAGTCAGCTTGCTAGACTGCTTGCTATCTAGATAAATCAGCTAGTTAAGTCAGCTGGCTAGCTAAGTAGTTAACTATTTAAGGCATCTGTGTAGCTAGGCAGCTAGCTAGTTAGCTAACTATTTAAGTAAGCTGGCTAGCTAAGTAACTGCTAGTTAAGTCCACAAGTTAAGTCAGCTGGCTAGCCAGCTGCACAGCAGTGTAGCCAGCTAGTTAAATCAGCTGGCTGTCTAGCTGGCTAATTAGTTATGTCACGTATTTAAAGTCAGCTCGCTGGCTAGCAGGTTAGCTAGGTAGCTAGGTAGTTAAGTCAGCTGGCAAG
>NW_006987699.1:0-489 GCF_000164805.1 Carlito syrichta
AACTCACCTGGTTAAGTCAGTTGGCTAGCCAGGTGGCTAGTTATATAGCAAGCTAGTTAATTCAGTTAAGTAGAAAGCAGGCCAGCTGTTTAAGTTAACTAGTTAAGTCAGCTGGCTAGCTGGCTAGCTATGTAGCAATCTAGTTAAATCAGTTGGCTAGCCAGCTGGCTAACTAGTTATGTCAGGCAGTTGAGTATCTTGATAGTCAGCTGTCTAGCTTGTTAAGTCAACTAGTTAAGTCAGTTGGTTATCCAGCTGGCTAGCTAGTTAAGTCAGCTATTTAATTCAGCTGTCTTCTCAACTGGCTAACTATGTAGCTAGCTAGTTAATTCACCAGACTAGCCAGCTTGGTAGCTGGTTAATCAGCTAGTTGATTCAGATAGGCAATCAACTGTCTAGCTAGTTAAGTCAGCTAGTTAAGTCAGCTGACTAGCTTGTCAAATCTGTTAGTTAAGCCAGCTGGCTAACCAGCTTACTAGCAGGTTAGCT
>NW_006987700.1:0-419 GCF_000164805.1 Carlito syrichta
TATAGATTTTCATATGCCAACATCACCTTGTTTCATTTCAACTCTATCTTCTCAGTATAGTTTCATTTTTATTGTCTAAAACTATTTTCACATGACACCAAAAATCCACTAGTTATTAAATTAGTATATTGTGCATTCTTTAATTTTTCTATCATGACATAAGCAATAAAACTAGTTGCTTGAATTAATTGTCTGAATCTTAGTGCAAGGTCATCATCAGAGAGGCAGTGGTTTCATCTTATTTAAGCCTTAGTACTCCAACTAGATCAATGAAGGTGACTTCCAAGTAGGAAGCCTAGCATGAGAATATTTGATTCCCCTTTCTTTTTTTCTAGCAACACACTAGTTCTTAATTAGCATCTTAAAGTGTTTAACGATTTGGATTTCTTGTTTTGGAGAAGCACAGGGGATATAGTTGT
>NW_006987701.1:0-351 GCF_000164805.1 Carlito syrichta
CAACAGATCCCAAAGAAATACAAAATACTATATACACTTGTTTGGAAACAAATTTGAAAACCTGAAGGAAATGGAGGACTTTCTGACATCACACAAACTCCCCAGGTTGAAACAAGAAGAAATCGAGACTCTATCAATCCAAGAACTTGACTATTTCAAAAGGAGACTACCAAAAAAAAAGAAAAAAGCCCTGGATCAGATTGCTTTCCAGCATAATTCTACAAAACATACAAGGAGGAACTGATATCAATCTTATTGAAATTATTCCAGGCAACTGAGATAGATGGAATTCTCCTAAATCATTTTCTAAAGCTAACATCACATTGATACACAAACCAGGTAAAGATCCAA
>NW_006987702.1:0-350 GCF_000164805.1 Carlito syrichta
GTCTAGCAAGTTGACATATCTAGCTAGCTACCTGCCTAGCCAGCTGGCTAGACAGCTGACATAATTATCTGACTTAAGCAGTTAGCCTGTTGGCTATCCAACTGACTTAACACGCTGACATCACTTGCTAGCCAGGTAGCTATCTAGATGACTTAACTAGCTAGCTACATACATTTCCAGTTGGCTAACCATCTCTCTTAACTAGCTGAATTAACCAGCTAGCCAGTTGACTAGCCAACTGACTTAACTAGCTTGCTACCTATCTATCCTTCTGGCTAGCCAGCTGACTCAACTAGTTGAGTTAACTAGATAGCTACATAGCTGGCCAGCTGACTTATACAGTCAGCTAA
>NW_006987703.1:0-380 GCF_000164805.1 Carlito syrichta
GGCCAGTCACAGGGGAATACTCAACCACCACAGCAGACACTCAGCCACCCCCAGCTGGAGCTCAGCCACAGGGAGGAACTCCCACCCATGGAGAAACCCCTGTTCTCCTATGGCTGAACACTTGGCTGTCCATGGAAGACACCTGCCATCCACAGGGCAGGCACACAGCCATCAGGGGGATGCTCGGCCACACACCTAGCCAACCCAGGAGGGATATTTGGCCATTTTTGGTAGACACAGTCTCTGACAAGTTGACTCAAAACCATTCTCCTGGGGCGAGATCCACACGGGTAGGTGCAACTCCATGACGAGCTCACTGAGCACCTCTGTGTGAAACAGAACAAGTCACCTTGTCATCACAAGACTGACCAGTTATCGTC
>NW_006987704.1:0-375 GCF_000164805.1 Carlito syrichta
GATCCTTCTGCCTCAGCCTTCCAAGTAGTTGGAACCACAGGCATGTACCACCATGCCCGGTTAATATTATTATTATTATTTTATTTATTGTAGAGGTGAGGTCTCACCAATTTGCCCAGGCTTGTCTGGAACCCGCGGGCTAGGAAAACCTCTCACCTCGGCCTCCCAAAGTCCTGGGATTATAGACATGAGCCACTACACTCGGCCAGTCATTACTGTGTATCTTGGTGGTATTAAACACTTTCACTACATTGTATAACTACCACCCCTATCTATGTCCCAAAGTTTTCTTCAGCCCCAATACAATCTCTGTGGATCATCCTCATAAACAACAAGCTATTAAACAGTAGTTCCCCCACTTCCCATCTCTGGTCC
>NW_006987705.1:0-334 GCF_000164805.1 Carlito syrichta
ATTGGAGAACCCTGCACATGAGAGAGCCTGTCCCGTACCTGAAATAAAGACCTGCACCCGGGAGAGACTGTCCTGCACCTGAAGGGAGAGCCCTGCACCCAAGAAAGTTTGCCCTGCACCTGATGGGAAAGCCCTGCACCCTGAAAAAGCCTGTCCCGTACCTGGCAAGAAAGTCTTGCACCTGCGAAAGATTGTCCTGCACCTGATAAGAGAGCCCTGAACCTAAGAAAGCCTGTCCTGCAACTGATAGGAGAGCCCTAAACCCAAGAAAGCTTGTCCTGCACATGATGTGAGAGCCCTGCACCCAAGAAAGCCTGTTCTGCACCTGATAGGA
>NW_006987706.1:0-1217 GCF_000164805.1 Carlito syrichta
TCTTTTTATTCCTTACCATTGGATTCGTCTACTTTTGATTCTATTCCACTCCATTCCATTTCTCACCATTCCATTCCTATCCATTCTCTTCCGCTCCACTCTATTCCATTCCATCCCTCTGCATTCCATTCCATTGTTTGCCTTTCCACTCCATTCCTCTCCATTCCATTCATCTCCATTTCATTGCATTCCACTATATTACATTCCAGTACATTCCTCCCCTTTCCGTTCCATTCATTTCCATTCCATTCCTCTCAATACCATTCCTTTATATTCCATTCCATTCCTCTCCATTCAATTCCATTCCACTCCATTGCATTTCACTCCATTCCATTCCTCTATATTCCATTCCATTCCATTCCATTCCATTCCGTTTTTCTTCATTTCACTCCATTCAGTTCCTATCCATTCCATTTCACAATGATTTTTTCCATTCCACTCCATTTAATTCACCTCCATTTCATTCCTCTCCATTCCGTTTTATTCCACTCCATTCCAATCCATTTCTCTCCCTTTGATTGTATTCCATTCCATTAAATTCTAATCCATTCCACTCCATTCCATTTCTATCTATTCCATTCCTCCACATTCCATTCCATTCCTTTATTCCATAGCATTCTTTCCATTCCATTCCTTTATTCCATCGCATTCTTTCATTCCATTCAATTCCTTTCATTTCCATTCCTTACCTTCTATACCATTTCAATATACTCCATTTCATTTCTGTTCATTCCTTTCCTTTCCATTTCGTTGCATTCCACTATACTACGTTCCATTACATTCCTCAGCATTTCATTCCATTTCTCTCGATACCATTCCATTCCAATCAATTCCATTCCTCTTCATTCCATTGCAATAAATTTTATTCCGTTCCTCTCCATTACTCTCCCATCAATTCCATTGCATTCCTTTCCTCTCCATTCCATTTCTCTCCATTCCATTCAATTCCATTCCATTCCACTACATTGTTTCCTCTTCATTCCATTCATCAGCATTCCATTCCTTTCATCTGCATTCCATTCCATTAATTTCCATTCCTTTCCTTTCCATCTCTCTTGCTACTATTCAATTTCTTTACACTCATTAACATTCCTTTCCTTCCATTCTTCTCCATTCCATTGATTCCCTTCCATTCTTCTTTATTTCCCTCTATTCTCTTTCTCTGAATTCCATTTCACTACATGTCATTCCTTTCCATTCAATTCCATTTCATTCCT
>NW_006987706.1:2590-3504 GCF_000164805.1 Carlito syrichta
AATCCATTCCTCTCCATTCCCTTCCTCTTCATTCCAATCCATTCCATTCGTTTCCTTTCCCTTCCTCTCCATTTCATTCCATTCCTTTCTTCTCAATTCTATTTATTCCATTTCATTCCTCTCCATCAAATGCATCTATATTCCATTCTATCTCTTTCCATTCCTTTCATTCAATTCCTCAAATTTCCCTTCAATTCCTCTACCTACAATTCCTTTGCATTCCACTCCAATCCATTCCATTTCTCTAGATTCCATTCCTCTCTATTCCATTCCTTTACATTCCATTTATCTCCATTCTATTACATTCCCCTCCATTCCATTCTACTCCATTCCATTTCACCCCATTCATTTCCTCTCCATTCCATTAATCTTCATTCAATTCCATTCCATTCCTTTGCATTCCATTCTCTTCTATTCCTTTCCGATCCTTTTTGCACCAATACTTTCCATTTAATTCCTCTCCATTATATTCCTCTTCTTTCCATTCCATTCCATTCCTATCCATTCCTTTCCATTCCTTTCTGTTCCATTCCATTCCTCTCCATTTCAATGCATTCAACTCCATTCCATTCCATGACTTTTCCTTCTTTCCTCTCAATATGATTGCACTCCATTCATTTCCATTCCAATCCTCTCCTTTCCATTTCTCTCTATTCCAATTCACTCCATTCCATTTCTTTCCATTCTATTCCTCTTTTATCCATTCCATTCCATTCCATCCCTTTCCTTTCCATTCCTCTTCATTTAATTCCATTCCATTCCTCTCTATTCCATTTCACTATATTTATTCCATTCTATTCCACTTAATTCATCTCCAATTACTTCTTCTCCATTCCATTTTATTCCACACCATCCCAATCCGTTCCTCTCCATTCAATTTCATTGCATTCCATTCAATTCTAATCCATTCCACT
>NW_006987707.1:0-333 GCF_000164805.1 Carlito syrichta
TATTATGAGATGGTAATTAGGTCATTGTAGGTTGGAAGGTCCAATCAACAAGGAAAGAAACATGAAAATATGTCAAGGTTAAGGACTCTCTATGTAACAGATACTTCTCTAACAGTTTTACATGTAGTAATCTGTTTTAACCTTGAAAACATCCCTTTGATGTAGGAATTATCTCAATTTTCAAATAAGAAGATTGAGGCACAGAGAAATTAAGTAACTGGTGCAAGGTCTCTAGCTGATAAGTGAAAAAGTTGGCATTTTAATCCAGAGAGTTTGGTAACAGGTGATGCCCATCTTTTTGGAGGTATTAATGCAGCCATCTTTCAAGTAGAA
>NW_006987708.1:0-755 GCF_000164805.1 Carlito syrichta
CCTTAGTGCAGGTGCAAGTTTACGGGCACCGTGGACTCCAGCTGCCTAGCTCAGGTGATCGTCCCACAACACCCCTTAAGTGACTGGAACCCCAAGCCTGCAAAACCACGACTGGCTAATCTTTGGATTTATTTTTGTTGCCTAGTGTCCCGGACTGGTCTTGAACACACAGGCTCAGGCCGTTCACTCACCTCAGCCTTTCAAGGGCTGGGATGCCAGGCTGAGCCCCTGAGCTTGTCCTGTGTTTGTGACAGTGGTGGTTGGTATCATCATGCTGAGTCGAAGTCACATTCTATCACTCAGGCCGTAGTGCAGGGGCCTGCTCTTGACCACCATGGCCTCCACCACCTGGGCTGTGGTGATCCTCCCACCCCAGCCTCCCAAGTGGATAGAACGACAGGTGTGTGCCACCACACTTGGCTCAATTTTTTGGCGTTTTGTAGAGATAAGCTCTCCCCAAGGTGCCCAGGTTGGTTCAATCCTGCAGGCTCACGCCATCCTCTCGCCAACCTCCCATAGCACCAGGAGACAGGCATGATCCCTCACCCCCAGCCTTCCCAACCCTCCTGGGACCCACTGCAAGTGCAGCTCCCTTCAGACGACACGGAACCCTGGTGAGGGCAGCTAGAGTCACCCGCTGATCCCACCATGGGGCAGCGCCTGGTGTAAGGGTGTGTCTCTGCTATGGTGCACATCCCTCCACTTGCCTCAAACCCCAGGTTGGACCTGCTCGCTCATCCCAGGGGCTGCCTCGG
>NW_006987709.1:0-525 GCF_000164805.1 Carlito syrichta
TTGAAATCCCTATAGTGCACTTCCTTGGCCTCGCTGTGTCTTACCTCCTTGGCCTCCCCTCGGCACACTTCCTTGGCCTTTCCGTGATGTCCCGTGGTGTGCCCCCTTGTCATTCCCATGGCATCACTCATCAGACTCACTGTGACATGCATCTTTGAAAATGCTGTCGTGTGCCTTCTCAGCCACCATCAATGATCCTCAGAGCACCTCCTCTGCCATCCCATGGCATGCTTCCACAGGCTCTCAATGGCATGACTTCTTTGCTTCCCCACAGAATATCTCCTTGGTCACCTCATGGCGCATTGCGCCTTTTTGATCTACTTGTGGCACATCTCCTTGGCATCCCCATGGTGTGCATCTTTGGCCTCCTCACTATGCATCTCCTAGGCCTTCCTGCAGCATGTCTCCTCAGTCTCCCAATTGTACACCTTCTCAGAGACCTTGTGACATGACTCCTCAGTCTCCATACAACTTAACTCTTCAGTCTACTCTTGGCACGATCTCTCTGTACCCACATCATGTTGC
>NW_006987710.1:0-800 GCF_000164805.1 Carlito syrichta
AGCCGACTGGTCAGCTGAATTAAATATTTGGCCTGCGAGTGAGCCATTGGATATGCTGCCATAACTAGTCAGCTGGTGAGTGAGTCAACTGGTGAGCTGACTTAACTACTCTGCTGGTGAGCAAGCCAAATACTTAGTTAAATTATTGGCCTGTGAGCAAGCAGACAAGTTAGTTGACCTGTTGGCAGGCGTGCTTGCTGACTAGTTTGCTTACCTGTCAGCAGGCGAGTGAGCAGACTAGTTAACTGACCTGATGGAAAGTGATGGAACCCACTAGTTAGCTCACCAGCTAGATGATTTGCTAGCCGACTAGTTAGCTAAGTAACTAGGTGATTTGCTAGCTGACTTAACTAGCTAGTTGACTAGCTAGCTGACTATCTAGCTGGCATTACTATCTAGCAAACAAGGTATCTAGCTCTATAGCTAGCTGACATAGTTAGCAAGCTAACTGGCTAGTTAGATGGCTAGCTGACTTAACTAACTACCTGATTAGATAGCTGAATAGCTAGCTGACTTAACTGGCTAGTTGACTAGTAACCTGACTGGCTAGCTGACTTAACTAGGTACCTGAATAGTTAACTGACTTGCTAGCTCACTTAAGTAGCTAGCTGGATAGCTAGTTGACTTAACTAGCTGACTAACTAGTTCAATGGCTAGCTGGTTAGCCAGCTGACTTAACTAGCTAGCTACCTTGTTGTCTAAATGGCTAGCCAGCATTAACTAGATAGCTGGCTGGCTAGCTGGCTAAACAGCTGGGAATCTGGCCAGCAGGCTGGCCACCTGGCTAGTCAGCCAGCTTA
>NW_006987711.1:0-328 GCF_000164805.1 Carlito syrichta
GAAATCCTCATATACAGGCAAGTGCACTGACTTTTCCTAAGAAAGAATAAGGAATATGGGTGACATATTTTCTCATTCCCCAAAAAGCACACAGCATCTTCCTAAGATCTATACAAGAATCAAGCGTTTGACGCCAGTATCAGTGAACAGGAGTACTCATATAGAGGCAATTACACAACTGTTGCTAAAAATAAGGAATCTGGGTTATACGTGTCCTCAGTCCTGAAAATCTACAGGGCATCTTGCTGGTGGCTAAAGAAGAATCAACGTTCTTGTAGTAGGAGTCTGGGTAATGGGAGTCCTCATATACAGGAAACTTCACTGCCTA
>NW_006987712.1:0-483 GCF_000164805.1 Carlito syrichta
GGAGGCGATCCTTCCGCTGAGGCCTGCCCTCACCCAGGGTTTTCTGGGTTTTTCTTGGGGTCGAGGTGGGGGCTTGCTATGGTGTCCAGCCTGGTCTTGAGCCATTATCCCATCTCGGCCTACCCATGTGCCAATGAGACAGCAGTGAGGTGCCCAGCCATTCTGGCTACTCGAAGTTTTGAGAGTAACACAATCCCTTTCCCCTAGGAGGCCCCTGGGAGGATCAAGCGAGTCCACACTGGGCACGAGGTGGGAAGACCTCGTGGATGTGGGTGACCTGGCAGAGACACGTCCCTGTGCTAGGCACTCTTCCTGGGAAGGGCACAGAGGATGATATGTGCCACACACTCTGGGGTCATGGGTCTTTGGAAGGGAGCCGGGCTCGTGGTGGGGCCCCAAGAGTGGTGTGGAGCCTGGTTGCAGGGGCTCACACTTGTCACCTCTGGGATCTGGGAGACCAAGGTGGGAGGATGGCCAGAGCCC
>NW_006987713.1:0-1137 GCF_000164805.1 Carlito syrichta
CTGGCTAGCTGACTTAACTAGGTACCTGAATAGTTAACTGACTTGCTAGCTCACTTAAGTGGCTAGCTGGATAGCTAGTTGACTTAACTAGCTGACTAACTAGTTCAATGGCTAGCTGGTTAGCTAGCTGACTTAACTAGCTAGCTACCTTGTTGTCTAAATGGCTAGCCAGCATTCTTAACTAGATAACTGGCTGGCTAGCTGGCTAAACAGCTGGGAATCAGCTAGTCAGTCAGCTTAAATAGCCAGCAGGCTGTTTGGACAGTGGTATAGATAGCCAGCTTGACGAGCTAGACACCCTGCAGGTCAGCCGGCAAGCCAGCCATCATAACTAGCTGGCCACTTACCTGAACAACCTGCTAACCAGCTGGCTTAACTTGCCAGCCACCTAGCTAGCCAGTCGGCTAACCAGATGTCTTAATTAGCTGACTTAACTAGATAGCCATCCAGCTAGCCAGCTGGCTTAACTAGCCAGCAACCTAGTGAGCCAGTCGTCTAAGAAGCTTCACTTAACTTACGGACTTAACTAGCTAGCAAGACAGCTTGCCAGCTGACTTAATTAGCTAGCTAGCTACCTAGACAGTTGACTAGCCAGCTGACTTAACTAGCTGACTTAACCAGCTAGCCAGCTGGCCAGCCAGCTTACTTAACTCGATAGCTACCTAGCTAGCCAGATGGCTAGCCACTTGAATTAACTAACTGATTTAACCAACTAGCCAGTTGGCTAGCCAGCTGACTCAACTACTTGACTTAACTCATTATCCAGCTGGCTAGCTAGCTCACTTAACTAGCTTACATCACTAGATAACCAGGTGGCTAGCCAACTTACTTCATCAGCTAGCTACCTATGTGTCCCGCTGTCTTGCCAGCTGACTACTTAGCTAACCAGCTTACTAGCTAGCTAACTTAACTAGCTGTCATAACTAGCTGCCCTGCTTTCTAGCCAGTTGAATAAACTAGCTTGCTACATACGTAGCCAGATGGCTATCCAGCTGAATTATCTAGGTGAGTTATCTAGCTAGCCAGCTGTCTAGCCAGCTGACTTAACTAGCAAGTTACCTACCTAGCCAGCTGGTTAATCAGTTGACTTAACTAGGTGACTTAACTAGCTAGGCAGCTTGCTAGACAGCTAACATA
>NW_006987714.1:0-322 GCF_000164805.1 Carlito syrichta
CAGCAAGCCAGCCAGGTGACTAAATTACCTGGATTAGCTAGTTATCCAGCTGGATACCAGTTGACTTCACTAGCTCTGTACCTCTCTAGGCTGCTAGCTGACTGAACTAGTTAGCCAGCTGGCTAGCAACCTGACTTAACTAACTCTCTACCTAGCTAGATATCTTACTAGCCAGTTGACTTAACTAGCTGAGTTAATTAGGTAGCCAACTAGCTAGCCAACTTAATTAACTAGCTCACTACCGAGCTAACCAGTTGGCTACCCAGCTGACTTAAGTAGCTGACGTAAATAGCTGGTCTGCTTGTTAGTCAGCTGAATTGCC
>NW_006987715.1:0-799 GCF_000164805.1 Carlito syrichta
TGCCGGGCTCAGGTGCTTCTTCTGTCTCGGCCCTGAGTAGCTGGGACCAGGGGATACCATGCCTGACTGGATTTTGGGGACCTCTGGTCTAGAGAGGTCTGGCCACGTCACCTGTACTGGTCTCCAACCCCTGTGCTCTGGCAGCCTCTTGCCTTGGGCACCCAGGAAATGGGGCTTACAGCCATGAGCCACAGTGCCCAGCCTGGACTCGCACGTTCTGTCAACGGGGGCCAATATATAGGAACTTCTGTGACAGAGGCGACAGCATCTGGGACCACAGGTGCCACCATGCACCACCCAGTGTTTGCGTTCCGGGGAGCGACGAGGTCTCACTACTTGGCTCAGACTACCCTCAAACTCCCGGGCTCCAGCATTCCCCCACCTCTGCCTCCCAAAGCCACAGCCCAATTGTCTGCTGTTCCACCATCTTTCAGATACTCTATACCCAAGGCTGAGGCCTCCTACCCCAATCATCTCTGTCCGTTCAGAATGATCCCAACTCTATACGCAAATGGATGCTCTTCTTTTCTTTCTTTTTTTTTTTTACTGAGGCAGAGTCTCACCCCATCACCCAGGCTGAAGTGTGGTAGCTTGCTCCCAGCCACTGCAGTCTCGACCCAACAGGCTCCAGTGAGCCTTCCCCCCATGGGCTTCAGAGGAGATGGAACGATAGGCGTGCACCACCACGCCCAGCTCATTTAGGATGGAGGGTAGGGAGGAAGTCTTGTCGAGTTGCCCGGGCATGTCTTAGACCCGCAGGCTGCAGCTGGCAGCTGACCTGAGCCTCCCAAAGTGCTAA
>NW_006987716.1:0-315 GCF_000164805.1 Carlito syrichta
CTCTTGAGGTAGTTGGAAAACAGCCTCATTTTATGTATAGAAGTAAGTAGTATGCAGGCTTTTTTCCTTAAGCCTCTATTGCCAAGGGAAGAACTTTCCTAGCAAGAAAATTCCAAAGGAACGCCAGGCTTGGTGGCTCAGCCTATAATCCCGTGCCTTGGAAGACTGAAGTGAGTGGATTGCCTGATCCTGTGGGTTCGAGACCTGCCTGGGCAACTTGTTGAGACCCCATCCCTATGATAAATCAAAAAATTAGCCTGTAGTTACAGCTACTTGGAAGGCTGAGGTGGAAGGATCACTGGAGCCCAGCAGGTC
>NW_006987717.1:0-494 GCF_000164805.1 Carlito syrichta
ACATCATAAAAGATGGTCACTCACTTTGGCACCCATTGAAGAGGAGGTGTAGTCAATGGGTACCCATCACAGATGAGGGTTAATCACTGGGAAAGCCATTAGAGAAGAGGGCCTATCACTTGGGCAATCAACACAGAGGAGAAAAAGTCACTGAAGAACGCATAGCAAAAGAGGGACTGTCACTGGTTCACTCATAACGCAGAAAGGACAACCATCAGTGCAACAGCACTGGGGACATCCCTCACAGAAGAGAGGTAGTCACTGGTACACCCAACAAAGAAAGGGTCTTCCATAACAGTGGAGAGTCAGTCACTGGGGTATAATAATGGAGGAGGGTCATTCATTGGAACAACCTTCATAGGAGAAGCACAGTCACTGGGAAACCCATAACAGGTGCTTTGGTGTAGGGGCAGTCACTGTGTCACCCACTATGAAGGAGAACAAGTCACTGGTGATCCAGTCACAAAGGAGGGGCAGTCATTGGTGCACCCATC
>NW_006987718.1:0-312 GCF_000164805.1 Carlito syrichta
ACATTCCATTCCTCTTTAGTCCATTCCATTGCTCTCCATTCCATTGCATTCAATACCATACCTCTCCATTACTGTATATTGTAATCCATTGCTCTCTATTCCATTCCATTCCACTCCATTTCATTCTAGTCCATTCCATTCCGTTTCATTCCACTCCATTGCATTCCTTTCTTTTCCATTCCTTTCTATTCTATCCCATTCCATTCATTTCCATTCCATTCCATTCCAGTCTACTCCATTCCAATCCACTCCATTCCTTTCCATTATATTCCATTCCATTACACTCCATTCCATTTCACTCCACTCCATTTC
>NW_006987719.1:0-306 GCF_000164805.1 Carlito syrichta
ACTCCATTCCATTCCATTCATTTCCATTCTTCTGCATTGTATTCCATTCCTCTCCATTCCGTTCCATTCCTCCACATTCCATTCAACTGCATTCCATTATATTCCAATCCATTTCATTCCACTCTATTTCATTCCATTCCATTCCATTGCATTCCATTACTCTCCATTCCAATCCATTTCATTCTTCCCCATTCCATTCCATTTCATTCCATTCCTTTCCATTTCATTCCATTCCATTCCACTCAAATACACTCCATTCTATTCCATTCAATTCCATTCCCCGCATTCCGTTTCTTTCCACTCCAT
>NW_006987720.1:0-332 GCF_000164805.1 Carlito syrichta
GATAGCCTGAGTTGGATGGTTTCAAAGCAGCCTGGGCAACCTAGATAGGAACAAAACAGAAAGAAAGAAAAGAAAGAAAGACAGAAAGAAGGAAAGAAAGAACAAAGGAAGAAAGAGAGGAAGGAAGGAAGGAAGGAAGGAAGGAAGGAAGAGAGAAAAAATCCATTCTCCTATAAACCTTCTGCCCTCAGTCCTTCCCCCCACGCCTCCCTCACATGTGAGGGCCCTCCAATCTCAGCACCTTCCAGGCAGAACCCCCCAAATGACTGCCCCCGCTTTTGTGCGGTTGTTCCCAAGGCTCCCTGGCCATGTTCATGCCAGCTCTCCTCTCC
>NW_006987721.1:0-436 GCF_000164805.1 Carlito syrichta
CACATTTGGGAGGCTGAGGTGAGTGGATTGCCTGAGCCCACGGGTTTGTGACCCACCTGGTCAACTTGGCGAGAAATCATTTCCACAATAAATCAAAAATTAGCTGGGAGTGGTAGTGTGCACCTGTAGTTCCAGCTACTTGGAAAGCTGAGGTTGAAGGATCCCCGAAGCCCAGCAGGTCAAGGATGTGGTGGCTGGGAGCCGCCACTGTACTCCAGTCTGGGTGACAGAGTGAGAGTACGACTCAAAAAAAAATAAATAAAATCCAGGTTTTAATAACAGGAAGCATCCTCCAGAGTATTTATATTGCAACAATACTCACAGGCACTCTATTATTTTCCATTTTCATTTTAGATTGCGGAGGTACATGGGCATGTTTTTTATGTAGACATATCATAGAGTGGTGGGGGTTGGGTCTCAGGTGGCCCATTCCCTA
>NW_006987722.1:0-396 GCF_000164805.1 Carlito syrichta
GCAAGTTAAGACAGTTGGCTAGCTGGCTGACCAGCAGTGTGTCTGACTAATTAAGCCGGCTGGCTATCCCAATGTCCAACCTGCCAGCTGCCTATTTAAACTGGTTGGCTAGCCAGGTGACCAGCCCACTAGCTAGCTAGTCAGTTGCCTAGAGAGCTAGACAGCCAGGTAACTAGCTAGTTAAGACAGGTGGCTAGCCATGTAGCCAACCAGGAAGCTAGCTAGTTAAGTCAGTTGGCTAGCCAGCTAGCCAGTCAACTAGCTAGTCAGCTATTTAAATCAGCTAGATAGCCAGCTAGCTAGTAAGTAAGCTAGCAAGTCAGCTAATTATTCAGGTACCTAGTTAAGTCAGCTAGCTAGTCAGTATCCTAGCCAGCTAGCTAGTTAATTCAGCTA
>NW_006987723.1:0-447 GCF_000164805.1 Carlito syrichta
ATGTCAGCTATTTAGCTAGTTTAGTCAGCTAGCTAAGTCAGCTAGCTATATGATAGCTAGATAGGTAGCTAGCTAGGTAAAACAGCTAGTTAAATCAGCTGACTAGTTATGTAGCAAGCTAGTTAAGTCAGCTAGTTAAGTTAGCTGGCTAGCTGATTAATTCAGTAAGTTAAGTCAACTAGTTAAGCCAACTGACTGGCATGCAGGTTAGCTAGGTATTTAGGTTGTTAAGTCAGCTGGCAGGACAGCATGCTATGTAGGTAGTTAGCTAGTAAAGTCAGCTGGCTAGCTATCAGGCGTCTAGTTATGGCAGCTAGTTTAGTCAGCTGGCTATCCAGGTGTCTAGCTAGGTAGCTAGCTAGTTAAGTGTGACGGTTATCCAGTTGACTACTTTGTTAAATCAGCTAGTTAAGTCAGCTGGCTAGCCTGCTGGCTAGCTATGTACTA
>NW_006987724.1:0-4444 GCF_000164805.1 Carlito syrichta
CTGTCACAAAGGAGGGCTTGTCATTGTGGCAATCAATATAGAGGTAAACCAGTTACTGGGGCAGCCATCACAGAAGAGAGTGCTAACTTCGACACCCATTATGGAAGAGGGCCAGTCACTGGGGAGCATATCACTGAGAAGGCTCATTCATTGGGGTGCCCATAAGGGAGGAGGGCTGGTCACTGAGGTAAACATTATGTAGGAGAACCAGAAGCTGGTTCAGCAATCACAGAGGAAAGCTAGTCACTGAGTCATTGATCACGGAAAAGTATCAGTCACTGGGCCACACATCAAAAAAGATGGTCACTCACTTTGGCACCCATTGAAGAGGAGGTGTAGTTAATGGGCACCCATCACAGATGAGGGCTAATCACTGAGACAGCCATCAAAGAAGAGGGCCTATCACTTGGGCAACCAACACAGAGGAGCAAAAGTCACTGAAGAACGCATAGCAAAAGAGGGGCTGTCATTGGTTCACTCATAACACAGAAAGGACAACCATCAGTGCACCACCACTGGGGACATCCCTCACAGAAGAGGGCTAGTCACTGGTACACCCAACAAAGAGAGGGGCTTCCATAACAGTGGAGAGTCAGTCACTGGGGTAAAATAATGGAGGAGGGTAATTCATTGGAACAACCTTCATAGGAGAAGCACAGTCACTGGGACACCCATAATAGGTGCTTTGGTGTAGGGGCAGTCACTGTGTCACCCATTATGGAGGAGAACAAGTCACTGGTGATCCAGTCACAAAGGAGGGGCAGTCATTGGTACACCCATCAAAGATGAGAATGAGTCACTAGGGGACCCATCACAGAAGAGGTCCAGTCACTGGGGCATCCATATGAAGAAGACCCAGTCATTAGCAACTATCATGGAAGAGAGTCATTCATTGAACAAGTATCATGGAAGTGAGTCAGTCACTGTGATATGCATCATAGTGGGGGACTTATCGGTAGGCATTCATTATAGTTGAGAGCTAATCACTGGGACACCCACCACAGTGAAGGCACTGTTACTGAGGCACCTATCAGAGAAGATGATCATTTACAGAGGCAACCAGCTGAGAGGAGAGCCATTTACTAAGGCACCCATTAGGAGGAGGCTCAGTCACTGAGGTACTCATCACAGAAGAGGGCTTTTAACCTAGTCAAAAATTACATGATAGAGCCAGTGACTGAAATACCGATCACAGAAGACGGTAAGTCACTAAGTCACCAAACACAAAGAAGGAACATTCACTAGGGCACTCATTAGATGGAGGGCCAGTTCCTTGTTCTCTGATAAAAAAGGAGGCCCAGCCACTGAGACAACCATCACAGAGGAGGTCAAATCACTGTATCACATATAAAAAAGGAGATTTAGTCAGTGGCTCACCAATCACAGTGGAATTCTTATCACTAGGGCACCCCTTATAGTGGAGGGCCAGTCCCTGAGGCCATGACAGGTCAGGCTAGTCACTGAGTTGTCTATCACCAGTAAGGGTCAGTCAAGTGTCTCTGATTAACGAGAAGAACCAGTCACTGCAGCACTGATTACAGTCTAGTGCGAATGAGGCACCAAACACAGAGCAATGACAGTCACTGAGTCCCCATTAGAAAGGAGGTCCAGTCACTAGGACAACCATCATAGAGGAGGGCCAGTCACTAAGCAAACAACTCAGAAGAATATCAGTTATTGGGCTTGTAACAGAGAGGAGTTGCATCCACTGGAGCACAAATAATATACGAGGAACAGTCATGAAGGCATTCATCATAATGGAGGGCTAGTGACCTGGACTCCCATTGTAGAGGAGACGCAGTAACTGGAACATCTATAACAATAGAGAAGAAGTTACTGTGACACCCATCACGAATGACAGAGAGCCACTGCTTTACCCAAGAAAGAGAAGGGCCATTCACTGTGGTATCCAAGTTGGAGGAGTACCAGTCACCAGGGAGCCAAACATGAAAAATATTGAGTCAATGGAGAACCTATCATAAAGGAGGTTAAATAACTGGGATACTCTTCACTGGAGAGCCAGTCACTGAAGCACCCATTATGGAGGAGGCACCAAATCAGGGGAATACACCACAGAAGAGAACTATTCAAGAGTCTCCCATTTTGGAGGAGGCCCAGTTTCAGGACGCCCAGCAGTGAAGAGCCTAGTCCCTGGGACACCCATCAAAGAGAATGGCCAGTCATTGGGCACCAGTCACAGAGGAGGCCCTTTTACTGCCTCACATAAAACAGAAGTGGCCGAGTCTCTGAGAATTCCATCACAGATGATTAGTCATTGGGGCACCTATCATATATGAAGACCACTCATGGGGACATCATTCACAGAGAAGCCTTAGTCACTGTAGCCCACATGAATGAGCCTTCTCAGTGATATGCTCCCCAGTGACTGGGACACCCATCACAAATGAGGTCCTTTCGCTAGGGCACCAACTTTGGAGGAGGCCCAGTGATTGGTACACTCATCATAGTAGAGACCTCGTTTCCAGGACAACCATTGTGGAGGAAAGCTAGTCACTGGGTTGCCAGTCACAGAGGAGGCCCAGTCCCTGGGCCAATCATAATGAAAGAGGGCTAGTCACTAAAACACAAAATATGAAGGAGGCTCAGAAAGGAAAAACACATAGCAGAAGAGGATTTCTCGTTGTGGCATGCAATTTGGAGAAAGAGCAGTCACTGAGGCACCAATCAAGAAAGATGACCAGTAAATACAGAAACTATTATGACAGAAGCCCAATCATTGGATTACCATTCGAAGAGGGGGTTCTATTACTGGAGCATCCATTGTGGAGAAGAATCAGTCACTGGGGCACAAAAAAATCAAAGTGGCAAAATGACTTTGGCACAAATAATGGAGGAGGGCCAATCACTGAAGCACTCATTACATGAGAAATTCAGACATGGATCAGTAATTACAGAGGAAAGCTGGTCAATTTGGTGGTGATCACAGAAGAGGATTAGTAACTGGGGGATCTATCACAGGAGAGGTTCAGTCGCTGGGCATCCACCACAAAAAAGGGCCAGTCAGTGGAACAGACATCACAGAAGAGGATCACTCACTGTTTTACCAATTACAGAGGAAGGCCACTCACTGGGACACCCATCACAAAGAAGGGTTTGTCACTTTGGCAACCATTATGCAGATGTCTAGTTACTGTGATACTTATTAAATAGGAGGAATTGTCATTAGGAAATACAATACAGAGAAGAGCCAGTCACTGGGGCACAAATAATTGAAGAGGGAGAGTGACCATAGACCCATTATGGTGGAAGGCTGGTCAATGAGGCAGCCATTATGCAGAAAATGCAGCCCTGAGCAGTTATTTCAGAGGAAAACCAGTCACTAGGGCACTGATTATAGATGAGCATCAGTCACTGTGGCATTTTTTTCACAGAAGAGGGCCAGTCGCTGAGGCACCCATCACAGACGAGGGCCAATATTGGAGCCCCCATTACAGAGAAAGGTCAGTCACTGGTGCACTCACCTCAAAGGAGGGTCAGTCACTGAGACTCTCATCACAGAGGCAGTCATGTCATGAGGGTGCCCTCACAGAGTAGGGTTAATCATTGGTATTCCAACACAGAGAAGGCCTAGTAACAGTGACACCCATAAAAGAGGAGGGAAAATCATTGTTTCACCTATTTTGGAGGAGGGCAAGTCATTGTGACAACCTTCACAAAGAAGGGCTTATCACTGGGACAACCCTTATAGTGGAGGTCCAGCCCCCGGGGCACTGTTCACGGAGAAGGCCCAGTAAGTGTGCCATCCATAATGAAGGACAGTCAGTCACTAGAGCACTCATTTTAGAGAAGGTGCACCAATCACAGAGGAGGGCCTGTTATTGGTGTACCTATCACAGAGGAGGACCAATCACTGAGGCACCCATCAGAAAGGCAGGTCAGAACAGAGATACACCTTCACAGATTAGGGCTAGTTACTCAGAAACCTACATAGAAAGGGCTTCTCACTGTTGCATGAATGACAGAGCACGGACAGTGGTGGGCAGCAATCACAGAGAAGTGTTAGTCACAGGGACATTAGTTGTCAAAATGACCCAGTTACTGGTACACCTAAGGAGGACAGTCACTGGCACACCCATTATAGAGGAGGCACTGTCATTGTGGCATCTATAACAGAGGAAAGTCTGTCACTGGAATACTCATCACAGATAAGGTCAGTCACTGGAACTCCCATAAGAGTTGAAGGCCAGTCACTATTGCACTCATCACAGAGAAGACCAGTCACTGGAATACACATGAGGGATTGTCACAGGGGCAATGATCAAAGAGGAGGGCCAGTCAATGAGGCACCTAACACAGAGGAGAGGAATTCACTGACATACCAACAAAAGGACAGGTTCAGTCACTGGAGTACCCATCACAGAAGAGGAAAAATCACTGGGATACCATAACAAGAGAGGAAGTCACTGAGGAACCCATAACTGAG
>NW_006987725.1:0-500 GCF_000164805.1 Carlito syrichta
AAGCTGGCTAGCCAGCCAGTTTAGATAGCCAACCGACTGGCTAGGCAGTCAGATACAAAGCCAGCTTAACCAGCCAGCAACCCTGCTTGTCAGCCAGATAGCCAGCTGGTTTAACTAGCTGGCCATCTACCTGACCAGCCTGCTAAACAGCTGACTTAACTTGCCAGACACATAGATAGCCAACCAGCTAACCAGCTGACTTAACTAGCTGACTTAACTAGATTGCCATCAGGCTAGCCAGCTAGTTTAACTTGTCACCACCTAGCTAGACAGCTGGCTAAAAAGCTCACATAACTCGCTGAATTACCAAGATAGCCAGCCCCCTAGCCAGCTGACTTAATTAGCAAGCTACCTACCTAGCCAGGTGGTTAGCCAGCTGACTTAACTAGATGACGTAACCAATTAGCCAGCTGGCTAGCCAGCTGACTTAACTAGCTAGCTACACAGCTAGCAGATGGATAGCCACTTGTATTAACTAGCAGACTTAACCAGCTAGCGAG
>NW_006987726.1:0-408 GCF_000164805.1 Carlito syrichta
ACCCCCGTTTCTGTGAATTGCCATGCAGCTCATCACTGCGGTTATGTGTGTGGGCTTTGGGGTCAGGCAGCTTCAATGAGATCGAGCTACCACAAGTCAGCCTGATGAATGGGTCTGTGCTTCCTGTTGGACAATGAGGTAAAAATCACACCCACCTCATGAAGTGCTCCAAGAATTAAATGACAACCAGGATATCAGAGCGCATAAGTATTAAGCAATGATGATGCTGAGGTGATGTTGCTATATGCTGTTTTGCCTAGGAAAGGAGGATCCTGACAGGATATGGGACAGGATTAGGAACTTGGAATAGGAAAGCAAGAAGCCTAATAAGGTGTTCGAAGCCTAGGGTGTTCTGTCGGTGACCTGCACTGACCAGAGGGAGGGTTAGGACCGCACCGGTGAATCAGA
>NW_006987727.1:0-817 GCF_000164805.1 Carlito syrichta
AACCCATCTCTAAAAAATAAACAGTAAAGTAGAATAAAATAAAATAATTGGCCAGACTTCGTGGTTCCATCCTAACACTTTGGGGGACTGAGACAGGAGGATCGCTTGAGGCTGGGAGTTTGAGACTAGCCCGAACCTCATAACAAAACCCTGTCTGTAGAAAATAAAAAAATAAAATAGTGAACAAAAATTAATAAAAATAAATAAATAAAATAAAATAATAAAAATAAAATAATTAGCCAGTCTTAATTGTTCCTTTCTGGCATCCCAGCACTTTGGGAGACTTAGGTGGGGTGTTGCCTGTGGCCAGGAGTTTGAGACTAGCCTGGGACTCATAGCAAAACTCCGTTTCTACAAAATTAAAAAATAAAATTGTAAAGTAAAATAAAATAATATAATTAGCCACACTTAGTGGTTCCTACCTGGCCTCCCAGCACTTTGGGAGGCTGAGGTGGGAGGGTTGCTTGAGGTCAAGAGTTTGAGACCAGCCTGGGCCTCATAGCAAAACCCCGTCTCTACAAAATTAAAAAATAAAGTAGTGGAGTAAAATAAAATAAAATAAATATCCAAACTCTGTGATTCCTGCTTGTCATCCCAGTACCTTGGAGGTCGAGGCAGGAGGATCGCTTGAGGCCAGGAGTTTGAGACTAGCCTGGGGATCTTAGAAAAACCATGTCTCTACAAATAAAAAAATAAAATAGTAAAGTACATAAATAAAATATACAAAATAAAATAATTACTCAGATAGTGGTTTCTGCCTGGCTCAGCACTTTGGGAGGTCAAGGCAGGAGGATTGCTTGAGGTCAGGAGTTTGATA
>NW_006987728.1:0-807 GCF_000164805.1 Carlito syrichta
TTTTATATGGTAAATTTTGTTCAAATTTGTTGAAAATAGTACAGGCATACCATCTGCTTGCTTTATTGCACTTTACAGATAATACTTTTTTTTTTTTACAAATTGAACATTTGTGGCAACTCTGCATTGGTGCCATTTTTTCAACAGTGTGTGCTCTATACTGCACTTTGGCAATTCTTGAACTATTTCAAACTTCTTCATTATTAATATATCTTTCATGGTGATCTGTGATTAGTGATCTTTGGGGTTACTACTATAATTGTTTTGGGACACCATGAACTGTGCCTATGTAAGATGGTGAACTTAAAAGATAAATGTGGTGCTTGTGTTCTCTGTGCTCCGTGGACCAGCCACTCCCTCATCTCTCTCCTTCTCCTTGGGTCTCCCTACTTTCTGATAAATAGCAACATTGAAATTAGGCCAATTAATAATCCTACAATGGTCTCTAAATGTTCAAGTGAAAGGAAGAGTCACACATTTCTCACTTTAAATCAATAGCTAGAAATAATGAACCTTAGTGAGAAAGGCATGTCAAAAGCTGAGACAAGCTGAAAGCTAGGCCTCTTGCACCAATCAGTAAGCCAAGTTGTGAATGCAAAGGAAACGCTCTTGAAGGAAATTAAAAGTGCTTGCTCCAGTGAACATGAATGATAAGAATGCAAACTAGCCTTTATTGCTGATATGGAGAAAGTTTGAGTGGTCTGGATAGAAGATCAAGCCAGTCACAACATTCCCTTAAGCCAAATCTTAATCCAGAGCAGGCCCTAACTTTCTTTAGTTCTGTGAAGGCTGAAAGAAGGGAACAAG
>NW_006987729.1:0-342 GCF_000164805.1 Carlito syrichta
GGTGGCGCTCGCCTGTAGTCCCAGCTACTTGGAAAGTTGAGGCAGAACAATTGTCTGAGCCTAGCAGGTTGAGCCTGCAGTAGCCATGAATGTGCCATTGCACTCCAGCCTGGGTAGCCTGGGCAACAGAGTGAGACTCTGACAAAAAATACACACACACACACACACACACACACACACACACACACACATATATTCTGAATTTTATATATATAGTGGAAATTGGCTTAAAGAATAAGTAGTGACCTTAAATAGACCAATAATTATAGGAAAAAACGTAACTTTTTAATTTAATTTAATTTAATTTAATTTTTTGAGTTGGAGTCTCACTCTGTCACCCAG
>NW_006987730.1:0-3695 GCF_000164805.1 Carlito syrichta
AATTCAGCTGCCTGGCAGCTAGCTAGTGAGCTAGTTAAGTCAGTTGGCTAGCCAGCTGGCTAGCTAACTAAGTCAGCTAGTTAGGTCAGCTGGCTAGCCAGCTGGCTAGCTAGGTAGAGAGCTAGTTAAATCAGCTGGCTAGCCAGCTGGCTAACTAGTTAAGTTAGCTAGTTTAGTCAGAGGGCTAGCTAGTTTGCTAGCCAGGTAGAAAGCTAGTTAAGTAAGCTGGCAAGCCAGCTGGATAGCCATGTAGCAAGCTAGTTAAGTCAGCTGGCTATCCAGCTGACTAGCTAGTCAAGTCAGCTGGTTAATTCTGTTGGCTACACAGCTCGCTAGAGAGGTACTAGCTAGTTAAGTCAGCTGGCTAGTCAGCTGGCTAGCTAGTGAAATCAGCTAGTTAAGTCAGTTTTCTAACCTGCTGGCTAGCTGGTTAAGTCAGCCAGCTAATTCAGCTGGCTACCCAGCTGTCTAGCTAGGTAACTAGCTCGATAAGTCACCTGGCTAGACAGCTGGCATGCTGGTTAAGTCAGCTAGTTAAGTCAGCTGGATAACTATTTAACTCAACTATTTAAGTCAGTTGTCTAGTCAGCTGGATAGCTAGTTAAGTCAGCTAGTTAAGTCAGCTGGCCAGCCAGCTGGGTAGCTAGCTAGTTAAGTCAGCTGGATAGTCAGCTGGCTACCTAGCTAATTCAGCTTGTTAAGTAAGTTGGCTAGCCAGCTGGCTAGCTAGATAACTGGCTCATTAATGCAGCTGGCAAGCCAACTGGCTAGCTAGTAATGTCAGCTATTTAAGTCAGCTGGCTAGCCAGCTGGCTAATTAGTTAAGTCACCTAGCTGAGTCAACTAACTAGCCAGTGGACTAACTGGTTAAGTTAATGAGTTAAGTCAAGAGGTTAGCCAATAGGCTAGCTAGGTAGCTAGCTAGTTAAGCCATCTGGCTAACCAGTTGGCTAGCTGGTTAAGTCACCTAGTTAAGTCAACTGGCTACCCAGACTGCTAGCTAGGAAACTAGCTTGTGAAATCAGCTTGTTAGGCAGCTGGCTAGCTGGTTAAGTCAGCTAGTTAATTCAGCTGGCTAGCCAGCTGACTAGCTAGTTAAGTCAGCTAGTTAAGTCAGATGACTAGCCAGCTGGACAGCTGGTTAAGTCTGCTAGTGAATAAACTGTCTAGCCACTTGGCTATGTAGGTAGCTAACTCGATATGTCAGCTTGCCTGCCAGCTGTCTAGCTGGTTTAGTCAGCTAGTTAAGTCAGGTGGCTAGCCAGCTGTACAGGTAGGTAGATAGCCAGTTAAGTCAGCTGGATAGCCACCTGGCTAGCTACTTATATCAGCTAGATAAATCAGCTGGCAACCCAGCTGGCTAACTAGTTAAGTCAGCTAGTTGAGTCATCTGGTGATCAAGCTGGCTGACTGGTTAAGTCAGCTAGTGAAGTAAGCTGGTTAGCCATCTGGCTAGCTAATTAAGTAAGCTAGTTAAGTCAGCAGGCTAGCCAGCTGGCTTGCTAGTTAATTTAGCTAGTTAAGTCAGCCAGCTAACCAGCTGGCTAGCTTTTTAAGTCAGCTTATTAATCAGTTGAGTAGCCAGATGACTAGCTAGTTAAAAAGTTAGTTAAAGCCGATGGCAGCCATTTGGTCAACTACTTATTTCAGCTAGTTAAGTCTGCTGGCTAGCTAGGTAGCTAGCCAGGTTAGTCAGAGAGTTAAGTCTGATAACTGGCTAGTTAAGTTAGCTAGTTAAGTCAGCTGGATAGCTAGATAGCTAGGTAGCTAACTAGTTAATTCAGCTAGTTAAGCAGGTAGCTAGTTGGCTAGCTAAGCAGGTAGTTAGTTAAAACAGCTAGTTAAGTCAGATGGCTAGCTGGTTAAGTCAGCTAAAGTCAGCTGGTCAGTCAGCTGGTTAGCTAGGTAGCTAGCTAGCTAAGTCAGCAGTCTTGCCAGCTGGTTAGTTAGTTAAATCAGCTAGTTAAATCAGCTGGCTAGCCAGTCTGCTACCTTGGTAAGTAGCTGCTGAAATCAGCTGGCTAGCCAGTTGGTCAGCTGGTTAAGTGAGCTCGTTAAGTCAGCCAACTATCCAGCTGCCTAGCTAGTTAAGTCAACTAGTTAAGTCAGCTGGCTCATCAACTGGCTAGCTGGTTAAGATTGCTAGTTAACTCAGTTGGCTAGCCACCTGTCTATGTTGGAAGCTTGTTAGATAAGTCAGCTTGTTAGCCACCTGGCAAGCTGGTTACTTCAACTAGTTAAGTCAGCTGACTAGACAGCTAGCCAGCTAGGTAGCTAGCTAGTTATGTTAGCTGGATAACCACCTGGCTACCTTGTTACATCAGTTAGTATAATCAACTGGGTAGCCAGTTGGCTATCTAGTTAAGTCAGCTAGTAGAGTCAACGGCTAGCCAGTTGGCTAGCTGGTTATGTCAGCAGCTTAAGTCAAGGGGCTAGCCACCTGGCCAGCTAGGTACCTAGCTAGTTAATTCAGCTGGCTATTCAGTTAGTTAGCTGGTTATGTCAACTAGTTAAGTCAGCTCGTTTGCCAGCTGGCTAGCTAGTTAAGTCAGCTAGTTAAGTCAGCTGGCTAGCCAGCTGGCTGTCTGGGTAATTCAGCTAGTTAAGTCAGCTGTCTAGCCAGCTGGCTATGGAGGTAGCTAGCTAGATATGTCAGCTTGCTAGTCAGCTGGCTAGCTGGTAAAGTCAGCTAGTTAAGTCAGTTGGCTAGCTAGCTTGCTAGCTATGTAACTAGCTAGTTAATTCAGCTGAGTAGCCAGCTGGTTAGCTAGTTAAGTCACCTAGATGATTCATCTGGCTAGCCTGCTGGCCAGCTGTGTAGCAAGCTAGGTAATTCAGCTGGCTAGCAAGCAGGCCATCTAGTTAAGTCAGCTAGTTAAGTCAGTTGGCTAGCCAGCTGGCTAGCAAATGAAATCATCTAGTTAAGTCACATGGCTAGCCAGTTGGCTAGCTAGGTAGAGAGCTAGTTAAGTCAGCTGGCTACCCAGCTGGCTAATTAGTTAAGTCAGCAATTTGAATCAGCTGAATCACAATCTGGCTAGCTGATAAGTCAACTAGTTAAATCAACTGGCTATCCTGCTGGCTAGCTAGGTAGCTATCTAATTAAGTCATCTGTCTAGCCAGCTGGCTTGCTTGTGAACTCAGCTAGTTAAGTCAGCTTGCTAACCTGCTGGCTAGCTAGTTAAGTCAGCTAGTTAATTCAGCTGGCTACTCAGCTGGCCAACTAGGTAGCTAGCTAGTTAAGTCAACTGGCTTGCCAGCTTGCATGCTGGTGATGTCAGCTAGTTAAGTCAGCTGGCTACTCAGCTGGCCAACTAGGTAGCTAGCTAGTTAAGTCAACTGGCTTGCCAGCTTGCATGCTGGTGATGTCAGCTAGTTAAGTCAGCTGGCTAGCTAACTGGCATGCTAGTTAACTAAGCTAGTTAAGTCAGCTGTCTAGACAGCTGGCTAGCTGATTAAGTCAGCTAGTTAAATCAGCTTTCTAGCCAGTTGGCTAGATATTTAAGTCAACTAGTTAAGTAAGCTAGATAGACAGCTGACTAGCTGGTTAAATATGCTATTTAATAAGCTGTCTAACCACTTGGCTAGGTAAGTAGCTACCTAGATATGTCAGCTTGCTAGCCAGCTGACTAGCTGGTTAAGTCAGCTAGTTAAATCAGCTGGCCAGCCAGCTGACTAGCTAGGTAGCTAGCTAG
>NW_006987731.1:0-658 GCF_000164805.1 Carlito syrichta
CCACAGAAACAGCTGGTGAATGGGCGATCAGGGAGGCTTGCGACACTCAGACCCTCCTGGAGGCCTCAAATCTTTGGTCAAAAGTTACCTTCTCCTGTAGCACATCTGACCATGGTCAGTGAGAGGAACTCTTCTTCATATGCTTACCGTATTATGTTCAATAGAAGTACACACATAATATCAGCACATGTACCTGAGTGATTAATGAAGCTGTCTGGAAGCTTATGTTGGCTTTGAGTTACTGCTATAGAGAAGATGCTTCTCTGGAAAACTACTCTATGGGACAAGAAATGGGAGCTTTCTCATTCTGTGTTTGCCTCTGTTGGCCACCTCTATGTGTAGGAGAATGGTACAGGCCAAATTGGTACCAGGATCTTTATCAAACATCTTGCATTCAAACCAATGATTTTTGTTTTGGTGACTGCAGAGGGAAATGACTATTATATACTATCCAAATAGAATCCATATATATGGGTGAATATGTATATACAGAAATTACCACAATTTCATATAAAGCAGTCCTGTGAGGGTATGTAACACATCAATGCTACTCCTAGTAATATTAAGAACATAAGCTATCACATCACTTGTAAATGTATTAGAATCAAATAGACAAACTCCTTGGAAAAAAAGAGTGTCAGTGTCTAGGTTCTTTCAA
>NW_006987732.1:0-618 GCF_000164805.1 Carlito syrichta
GCATGTGACAGGAAATCTGAAATACTTCAGTATTAGTATGTGCAGGGCAATGTTTAAGCCAAAAGGATTCTGGGTCTGTGTCTGGACCAACCTCCCCAAGCTTTATATTCGCTTATTAGTAGACAAAGCAATACAGTTGTGAGAATCAAATAAGGTTTATGAACTCTGTAGTGCCTGGTAATTACTAACAGATCAATCGTAATGTGTTCATTTATATATTGATTCAAAGAATATTGCTGACATTGAATTTTTATATATTTTTAGTTTCAATTTTTTTTTTTTTTTTTTGAGTTGGAGTCTCACTCTGTCGCCCAGACTGGAGTGCAGTGGCCGCTCCCGGCCACCGCAGTCTCGACCTGCTGGGCTCCGGTGATCCTTCCGCCTCGGCCTTCCAAGTAGCTAGAATTACAGGCATGCGCTACCACGCACGGCTGATTTTTTGATTTATTATAGAGATGAGGTCTTGCTGCCCAGGCTGGTCTCGAACCCGCAGGCTCACACAATTCACTCACCTCAGCCTCCCAAAGGCGTGGGATTACAGGCTGAGACACCGAGCCCGGCTTAGTTTCTATTTTTAAAGTTAATTTGAGACTAGTTTGGAACAAGATAAGCCAATTA
>NW_006987733.1:0-310 GCF_000164805.1 Carlito syrichta
AAAGTACAAACGGAAATTTAAGGATTACCAAGTTTATCTTAAGACCAGAGTTACATCCAAATATGACAAGAAGATACTTTGTTAAAGGAATATGGCCTTAGTTGTCGCGAGGAACCTAAGGAACTTGTACTACCAGATACACGTTTACAACTCTCAAGAGGACCAGAATGTTTCTGGAGTCCTAAAAATGTCTGATTCATAATACCCACAAGTCAAATATCTTCAAAACATTTACGAGCTCAAAGCCCTAATTCTTGTTTTCCCGTAGCATGACAGTCTAAGAATTTTTCAGATTGGGGATTTGTGTATC
>NW_006987734.1:0-334 GCF_000164805.1 Carlito syrichta
CCCCCCCCCAGCCACTGCAGCCTCAACCTGCTGGGCTCAGGCAATCCTTCCACTATAGCCTTCCAAGTAGCTGGAACTACAGGCATGTGTGGCACACTTTTTAGTTATTGTAGAGACGAGGTCTCACCATGTTGCCTAAGCTGGTCTTGAACCTGTCTGCTCAGGCAATCCCCTTGCCTCAGTCTCTCAAAGTGCTGGGATTACAGGCATGAACCACTGTTCCCGGCCAGTATATATATGTGTGCGCGCGCGCACACACACACACACACACACACACACACACACACACACACACACACACACATTTTTTTTTGAGTTGGAGTCTCACTCTGTC
>NW_006987735.1:0-324 GCF_000164805.1 Carlito syrichta
CAACCTCACTAATCATCAGGGAGATGCAAACCAAAACCACAATGAGATACCACCTAACTCCAGTCAGAATGGCAATTATCAACAACTCAAAAAATAACAGCTGCTGGAGAGGGTGTGATGAAATGGGAACACTTCTACACTGTTGGTGGGAGTGTAAATTAGTGCAACCTCTATGGAAAGCAGTGTGGCGATTCCTAAAAGCTCTAAAAATTGACCTTCCATATGACCCTGGGAATATACCCTTAAGAACACAAATCACTCTATAAAAAAGATACCTGCACACGTATGTTTATTGCAGCATTGTTCACAATAGCAAGAACCTGG
>NW_006987736.1:0-1409 GCF_000164805.1 Carlito syrichta
AAGATGTCCATCTTACCTAAGGCAATCTACTAATTCAATGTAATACCCATCAAATTACCAGCAACATTCTTCTCAGACCTAGAAAAAACAATGCAGGAATTCATATGGAAACACAAACGTCGAAGAATAGCCAGAACAATCCTCCTCAGCAAAGAAAAACAAAGCGGGTGGTATAACATTACCAGACTTCAAACTTTACTATAAAGCTACAATCATCAAAACAGCTTGGTATTGGTATAGGAACAGGCATATAGATCAATGGAATAGAATTGAGATTCCAGAAGCAAAACCTCCATTTCTCAACCACCTCATCTTTGACAAAGCCTCCGCCACCTACCACTGAGGAGAGGAGAACCTATTCAGTAAATGGTGCTGGGAAAACTGGCTAACCACATGCAGAAGATTGAAACAGGACCCCTATCTATTCCCATGCAAAAAGGTTAAATCCAAACGAATCAGAGACCTAAATGTAAAACCTCAAACCATAAGAACCTTAGAAAATGAAGGAAATACCCTCATGGAAATCGGAACTGGCATCCAATTCCTGAATAAAACCCCAAATCCACAGCTCATAAGAGAGAAAAAAGACAAGTGGGAACTTATTAAACTGACATGCTTCTGCAAAGTCAAAGAAACCATCAAGAGAGCAGGAATATAGCGGTTCCTCTATCAAAAAATCTACATGGCGTCTTACTAATGGGTAAACAAGAATAAGGGTTTCAAAACAGGAATCTAGGGAAAGAGACTCCTAACATACAGGACACTATATGGCCCCTAACTAAGGATGGAAAAGAAACTCTGTTGTATGAGTCTTCAAACCAAAAAATTCCCAGGGTGTCTGGTATGGGACAAACAAGAAACAGGCTTCGAGCTCTCCAATTGTTTCGGAGCAATTTAGAATGCAGATATAACGATTCAGTCATTTCAGGACTCCAGCAACGTTCTGGTCTTCTTGAAAGTTGTAAACGGGTATCGGACACTCCAAGTCAGTTAGGTTCCTCGAAACACTAAGGCCAGATGCCAGGACAAAAAGAATCGTCTTGCCATATTTGAATGTAACTCTGGTCTTAAGGTGAACCCTGTAATCCTTTCCTTCTGTTTCTGTTTTTATTTTGAGAGGGGACAAGCGTTTTGCAATTGCCAAATGTTTAGTACGTATTTTTAAAGGTAACCAGGAATAATGGATTCCACATCCTAAGGAAACTTCTGGGCATCTGTATTTTTATATACAGAGTTTGGATTCCACATCGACAGGGAAAATCAGGGCATCTTGCTGAGAACGAAAAGGAAATCCGGTTCTAGGAGTTCTCATTAACCGGAATCTACAAGGCCTCTTGATAAGGTTTAATCAGCAATCTGGGCTTCTGGGTCCCTACATTTTTCAGAGCTACTTGCTCCGTGAATATGCT
>NW_006987737.1:0-5952 GCF_000164805.1 Carlito syrichta
ACTCTTAGTGTTATGCAATACACCTATCAAAATGTTTTTTCTACTGCTCAGAAAAGCTTTTAAATTTGTCAATTTGCATACCTTTTAGTGTTCTCACTGTTTGTTTGTTTGTTTGTTTGTTTTTGAGTTGGAGTCTCATTCTGTCGCCCAGACTGGAGTGCAGTGGCCGCTCCCGGCCACCGCAGCCTCGACCTGCTGGGCTCTGGCGATCCTTGCGCCTCAGCCTTCCGAGTAGCCGGGATTACAGGCCATGCGCTACCACGCCCGGCTGATTTTTTGATTTATTGTAGAGATGAGGTCTCACTGTCCAGGCGGGTCTCGAACCCGCGGGCTCAGGCAGTCCACTCACCTCAGCCTCCCAAAGGCGCGGGATTACAGGCAGAGCCACAGAGCCCGGCCTCACTGTTTTTTGTTTCACCTCTTCCACTTCGGCAAAACGTTTCCATTTGAGAATTTCATTCATCTAGGGAGAAATAAAATCACAGGTGAGATCAGGTGAATAAGAAGGGTTGGGGCACTGTTTATCATGTTATTTTTGCTCAAAACTGCTGAACACACAGCATGGTGTAGGCAGGTGCGGTAATAAGCCACCCATCATAAAATGGGTAAACTCACTGAAAGAATCCAAAAACAATTCACTGAAGCCGAACTTAGCCTCTCACAACAATGTTAGCATGTACACTGATATTGGTGGGTTTCTAGAATGCTTACCTAGGGGGAGAAGCCTGTGTTACAAGAGTCCTTCCCTCCTTTTAGGTACCCATTGTATGTATATAAATTGGCTCTGAAGTCTTGTCATTTCTTGTATGCGTTACAAACCACTTGCTATAAAACTTTTTTATTCTTTGTATTTGTTCTGCCTTGGAGTAAAATTTTAATGGTACTTACCATGGAATATAATACATAGAAATAGGAAATCTTCTCAAATTTCCTTAATCAAAATCAGAATTCCCCTACCAGAGGGTTTCAACATTATTTAACTTTAGTCATATCATGCCATGGTATGTACTGGGCACACCCTTTTTAATTCATAACTATTCTTAAGGCATTATTTTAAGTTGACTTTATGGAAAATAAATATATTTTACACTCTTATTATAGAGTGCTAATCATGTATTGTGAAACTAAAGCTTTCATTTATTAATTTGAAAATATGTCTTTTTATAACACAATAGTACCAAGTTAGTCACCTCTAAAAAATTATTTAAGCTAAGGAGTGAAAAGAGTCTTTATTTCAAGGTACAACAATATAGGAATGAAAAGGCTGAAACAACAACTGCAGAACATACAAAACATTTAAAATTATAAAATACATAAATTGTATATTAATGATATCAGAAAGCAATGAAAAAATGAGGACTAGATTATCTAAAACTCTAGAATTAACAGAAACTTTAGTTGTTGAGCTGGCATTCACCTGACTTTTTGTCCTGTCACATTTGCCAAATTTGCATCTGACAACTGGTTCTGACTTGGCACTGGCGGAGAAACACACCTGGGAAAGAAGAATTCAGCTGAGCATCAGTGATTGTACAGGGCAGTCTCTTTCACATGGCCAATGTTCTTCTTGGGATATTTGCTGAGGTCTGAATGAGCAGGAAGACTGAGGGTGCAGGGATAGAAGAGCAGACATCTCCCATAGACTAAGGGGGCCGCCTCCAAACCTCGCAGGCTACACAGACCATCCTTCATACACGTGTGAATTATGGATATTGATCTCCATCCCCACTGCTCCCCTGCTGGCATAGGCACTGCTGGTCCTACTGATTAGCATGACATTACATGTTACATCTCCCAAACTGGACCAGTGGCCTCTACTAGACATCATTTTAGGGAAGAATGAGTCTCAGAAGCTCTACTTGGCTGGGTTAGGTTAACTGGAACTGAGTGATAGGACCTCAGGTCTCCTTGCACAGGAGTCTCACTAATCTCTCAGTGATTACAGACCTAACAACCTGCTTGATGCACTACTTTTTCTTGAAACTGGCAGTGGCACAGGCTCAAACTAGGAAACCAGGCAGTGGTGCTTTTGACTCTGGTTCCTCACAAGAAACGCATCTGGTTTCCTTTTGTGTTCACGTCATCAGTTGCCATCCCCATCACCATCCACAAGTGCACCGACCATAAGCCAAGGCAGTTTCATTAAATGTTGACCTTTACTATATTCCTTTCATGCTTCCATTCCTGCAGTCTGCACTATATGAAATTCTTAGGTTTCAGAAATAAAATGTTTACATCATTCTGAATTTTTTCAGTTGCCTATGAGAAAAAGCCTATGCTCTAGTTCTTCCAGCATATGCTTATTTTTAAAACCAACTTTTGGATTTTTAAGAACTTTATATTTTTCTTACCAACAAGTATTAATATAAGCTAATTAAAATTTCAGCCATCAGTATGCTTTATCTGCTGCAAATTTACCTAAATAAATGAATGAATAAATAAATAAAATCTATTGGGCACTCAATTTCCAAGGCATTTACTAATCATTCTCTGCAAACTTATTCTAGTCAAGACTGTTGGAGCTGACAGGGACATAAGCCAGTGGTGCATGAGGTGTAGTGAAGTCCTGAGCTACAAACTATTGCCTGTTCTCTAGCAGTTTTCCCTTACACAAACCCAGGAAACCTTGTGAGTGGCTCTCTAGACAAGCATCATATGTGGGCAGCTGGGTCACCCAGCAGGGCAGCTTCTGTTCGTGGCTATACTACTATGGGGGTGATGGTATATCTTGGAGTTTAGACTCTATTGCTATTCCCAATCTAGGTGATCCAGGGTATCCTTGAGAATGGTAATGATGTGAAATCAGTCCAGCTTCCAGTTGTGAGAACCCCACACAGCATAGCATCATTGTGGGCATGTACATAACAGGCACTTTCACAGGATGTGGTAATTCAGTGTTTAACATTAGAAAAAATTATCTGCATTCATCATCTTTGCACCTCCACTGGGTTAGAAACATACTTTAAGGTGGGCACATACATTTGTTGAGTGTTTTAGAAATAAATATAACAAATGAAATTTCTGTAGCCAGAGTAGGTACTATATATCTTGTCCAGCATGGCAGTTTTTTTTTGTTTTTGTTTTTTTGTTTTTTTGAGTTGGAGTCTCACTCTGTCGCCCAGACTAGAGTGCAGTGGCTGATCCCGGCCACCACAGCCTCGACCTGCTGGGCTCCGGCAATCCTTCCGCCTCAGCCTTCCAAGTAGCTGGAACTACATGTGTGCACTACCACGCCCAGCTAGTTTTTGATTTATTATAGAGATGAGGTCTCACCAAGTTGCCCAGGCGGGTTTCAAACCCACGGGCTCAGACAATCCACTCACCTCAGCCTCCCAAAGTGCGGGATTACAGGCTGAGTCACCGAGCCCGGCTAGCATGGCAGTTTTTCAGTTAGGAAGTAACCAAAATCATTTTAATAAATTCAATTTATATAATATTCATATACATATGAATGGATTGAGACACACCCACACACACACACATATTTATATATATATATATATATATATATATATGTCCTTATATATCACATATATATCCTTATTTAGCCATAGGTATGTTTTCAAAAACATCCATGTCCAGCAATTATTTATAAGTATAAATGCACCCATGCACATGAAATACGTTATGCACACCTGAAGATGTACATATTCCATAAGTTAATATCTTCTCTTATTCTCTAGGGTAAATGAGGCAAATAACAGTTTTTTAATTGATATATTATTTCACTTTAAGTTTTGTCTTAGTAGATTTATAAATAAACTACTAAGTATTCATACTCATGCCATCAATTTTAATAAAATGAATCTGGATGGATGTGCAAATACAGTTAGTTTTCAAACAATAATGATTGATATATCAACACTCAAAACTCAGTGTCTTATTGCATTAAATATTTATATATTCATGTTCATGGATGTTCCTGTTAATTATCATCTTGCTGATTAAGGCAAGACTCAGGTGGGGGGTTGTGCTGCAGTCCAACGAGCTTGTCCCAGACTATAGATCGTATTTATCTGAAGTCAAGGCTGAAGGGCTGAGCACTGCCTTGTACTGGCAGGCTGCAAGAGTGAAAAACCTCCCCAAAGTGAATCCATCAGTGAATTGAAATCCAGTATTCTTTAAAACAGGTTTATACACTTTTAATTTTTTCACCTTAGAAATTACTAAAGTTCCTAAAAACCTTGATTCCATTTAAATATTTACTCAAAAGTATTTGGTAGACAGATAGCTATTATGTATCACCCTTTACAATATTCTCAATATTTTCAAATGTAATGTTGCATTGATTGGGAAATAATGCTGAGTGTGTCTGGAAGATGTATCTGTCATTTGGAATTTTCTTGAATGACCTCATTGGAAAAAAGTAAATCTCTTTAGCAGAACTATACAATTTCTAAAACATATTTTCCTAAAACTTCTACACGTCACCTGTTACATTGCTAAATAAAGAGTATCATCCAGTAAATGGATTATGGGTTTCATGTATTGTCAGAAACTGATGATTCTGATGCCTTCTGGATAAATTTGGAATAGCAAAGAACTTTCACACTAAGGAAAAACGCTATGTACATGTTTAGCACTTTCAGTTGTCTTGCTTTTTGTCAAGGAAGATTTTTCATTTGATTGTCATGTGACTGTTATTTCAAACAATGTATTGATTTTCCGTTTTTTCTCTTATAGCGAAGCTTTCTTGCTTTAATACAGACTTGATGGTGGTCCTTTAAAACACATTAAAATGTATTTGGGGGTATCTCTTGTAAAATGGTGAAAATATTGACTATATTGGGTTGTCAACTGTCATATTTGTATCAGCATATCACTTCTGAAAATACACTTTTCCAAAGACTTTTTTCTTTCTGGTTTCCTGAACAGTTGTTCAACGACAGGTCCTCCAATAAGATCTGAAAGTCAGAAGAGGATGATTCAATATTGGTTGACATCTGAAAACAGAGTGTGGACTGAGGTGAAGACTGGGAGTCGCCTGGAGAGGTGCTAATAAGCTGAGAGCATCACAACTCCTCCCCAACACTGGACTTCCAAGATGGATTTGAAGACCATATAGTTAGATATCTTATACCTTCAAGGCTAGATAAAATCAGGTTTCTCAAAGTCCAGATAATCCCCTGATCCTAGTCTTTGCTTCTCCAAATGGCATAGCCTAGCTTTGAAATGCTGTGATTCAAATTATAAATGTTTGCATCAACACAATTTCTCTTGGAAAGCAAAAAGTGGTTTCTCATTTGCACTATGAATTCCCGTTATTCCATAATACCTACTCTTCAGGTGTACTGATCTCCTTTCATTATTAAATCAGCAGAGGCATTGTTATGTTCATGCTTCTGGCACATAGGAGGATAAAAGAGAGTCAGAGTGCAGAGGAGCCTTCATGGGCCCCACTGCCAAAATATACCAATGACATTCAAAACATAGCTGCGTCTGAGAAACATTATTAGCAGTTGCAGGCACCAGGAGCAGCAGCTGGGTCCAACCAGGCAAAATGTGCATTTCCACCCGTGGGTAGTTTATGTAATGGCTTGTAACACTGTGGGGAGAGAAACACCCACACTCACACCCAAACCCTCACCCAATACCGTACCCCCACAGACACGCAACCACACCCACACGAAGCACCCCACTCACTCGTCCGAGCCCCCACCCCAGGCACCCTCACACGCTCGCACACAGGGAAGACCACGGGTGGGAGGGAGACGCCCATACCAAGGGTCTAAAAGCAAAAGACACACCTAGGGGGGTACAGAGGCGGGGGGGAGGGGGTGGGGGTGGAGAGCAAGTCGCACAAACAACAGCAGGCCCAAGGACCCACGGACACAGCGAGCGCGCCACAGGGAGACATGTCTTGGGGACGATCCCACCTTCCAGCAGGCTAGAGGAGATCTGAAGGTGCTGTGCCAGGCCGAGGTGGCAGGGCTGCCCCGGCGGGACCAGCGG
>NW_006987737.1:7075-8319 GCF_000164805.1 Carlito syrichta
CCGCCAGGAGGCGCACGGCCGCGCCTGGTGCGCGCATGCGCAGCCCGCCTGAGGTCCGGCCGCTGAGTGGGGGCCAGGTTCGGGGGCCCCACGCAGTCCCGACGTCCACTCCGGACCCTCGCCCCCCTCCCGCGAGTAGCCCGTTGACCCCAGCCAGTCACCGGGGAACCCGGCGCTGACCCGAGGGCACCAGGTAACCCAGCGCTGCCGCCCCCTTTCCTCCCAGAGTCCCAGTCCCCGGATGGCGGTCGTTGGGTCGCCCGCTCCGCCTCAGGGTGGCCGCGGCGCGCCACTCCTCATCCCGGGGGAAGCGGGGCGGGGTGGGGGGGGCGGGGCACGAGGACCCCGGGAAACCCTCCCCCGCCCAGCGCGCTACCGGCAGCCAGCACGCCCACCCGCCCAGCCGCCTGCCGGCACGCGGAAGGACAGAAACACAGAGGGAGGGAAACACCCCCCCACACCCCCAACCCTCACCCCAGCACCCTCCCACCACAAACACGCACCCACACCCACCCAAAGCACCCCACACCCTCGCCCGCGCCCCCAGCCCACTCACGCCGGCACGCCGGGCAGACCCCGTGTGGGAGGGAGACGCCCATAAAGTCACTAAGCTCAGTGAAAGTCTTGGAGCTGTTACGCTGATTTAGATTTAACCCAGGACCGGAAATACTCCACAAGTAGTTGCAGGGTTAATAGTAACGATAAGGAAGGGGTTTCTCTTCCCTTCTTTTCCCCTGACAAATGCCCTGTCTTTAGTATGGGACCAACTCAGTCTCTGGATAACCCCCAAACTCTCTTCCTCTCCTGGTCGTCTTCTGGGCAGGTGTCGGTGTCTCCTACAAGGTAGGGGGATGTCTACAGAGGGCAAATCTTAGTCCAAAACAGGAGAGTTGGTTGTGGACGAGTGATAGTACCAACCAGTGGAAGAGGGAACTCCCAAGAGCCTCAAGTGAAGCCTTCCTAGAGAATTCTGGATGGCTGCACTTCAGAAGACTGTGTGGGATAATGCACTTTTACATTAAGTTTATGGATTCATTTTCCCACTAGTAGTGTTTGAGGGTGCCGTAAGCTCACAAAGTTACCAGTTTCCCATAAAATGGCCACTCTTCATGGGCCGCTTACGACTGTCCAGTTTGTTTGTTTAATCAGTGATTATTGGATGTGTAATCATGTTGACTGTGCTTTTATCAAACAATCTCCCCCAATTTATGAAGCCTTTCTTCGAGCATGTTTTGAGCAGCCAG
>NW_006987737.1:8502-11061 GCF_000164805.1 Carlito syrichta
CGGACCCTCGCCCCCCTCCCGCGAGTAGCCCGTTGACCCCAGCCAGTCACCGGGGAACCCGCCGCTGACCCGAGGGCACCAGGTAACCCAGCGCTGCCGCCCCCTTTCCTCCCAGAGTCCCAGTCCCCGGATGGCGGTCGTTGGGTCGCCCGCTCCGCCTCAGGAGGAGGAGAAGGAGAAGGAGAAGGAGAAGGAGAAGGAGAAGGAGAAGAAATGCTATACATTAAAAAATCCATATTCTTTTTCAAAAAACATTTTTATGCTATTTAAATGTCATAGTGTATCAATCAAATCTTCATTCTAAAAGCCAAATTACTAAATTCAGATGTTAGCTCAAGGAACCTGAGCTGTCATATTTTTCTAGGTTGACATTTCTTAATCATAAGCTAAACATCTCTTATTTTAAATTTTTTGACTTTGTCATTAGTACCCATTAAATGAGACACGTTTTGAAAATTATCACTCTCCAAAGAGCTGTGAACACAAGAAATTTTAAAAAGCAAACAAAATGTAATCATAGGGTTTGTTTTTTATAGGAGTTTGCATGTATGCTGCTGGTTTGTATAACAATGTTTATAATGTGATTTACTACATAGCAAATTGCATGTTGAAACAGTTGTCAGTCCTAAAGATTTCAGAATTGTAAACTCAAAGCTATCTTACATTGGATTCATTCATCATGGTATTAGGCACATAATTGGGACACAGAGAGTCGTACTAATTAAGTAATTGCCTATGATCTATTAAATTAGTGAAATTAGATTTTTCATTATAAGAGCCTCGTAGGTAATTTTTTTTTTTTTTTTTTGAGTTGGAGTCTCACTCTGTCACCCAGACTGGAGTGCAGTGGCCGCTCCTGGCCACCGCAGCCTCGAACTGCTGGGCTCTGGCGATCCTTCCGCCTCAGCCTTCCGAGTAGCCGGAATTACAGGCATGCGCTACCACGCCCGGCTGATTTTTTGATTTATTGTAGAGATGAGGTCTCGCTGCCCAGGCGGGTCTCGAACCCGCGGGCTCAGGCAGTCCACTCACCTCAGCCTTCCAAAGGTGCAGGATTACAGGCTGAGCCACCAAACCCGGCTCTCGTAGGTAATTTTAAATGTTCACTAGAAATTTCTTTCAAGTTCACAGGGTGACTACACACACACACACACACGCACGCACGCACATATGTATAGTCATATATGTAGTCATATATAGCATATATAAAATCATACATAATGTATGTAATATTAATATAATTCTATAACAATAGATTTATTAAATACATATATTAAAAGTATTAGTGTACAAAATATATTTGTAAAGGATGCACCCTTTCATGTGGTGTCTAATACGCATCTAATAACTTGCTTTAGATAATAAAAGATGAAACAGAACTTAAGTTTGTTTAGTAGCCTTAGAATTGTCATATAGCAGAGACAAAAACATTAGAAGTCCCTTCCCTAAGACTGTTTTTAAGATAAACAATGTGGAGTTCTGGCCACCTTTTAGAGTTAGAACTTGAGGTTTCCATGGGTCAGGAATAAAGAATAAATAAAGGTGCCATCCTTCTTTAAGTGGAAAGCACCTTTTAATAGTTTATCTCATTAACTTTGTTGCCTGCTCTTAAACTTCCTGCTCCAAAGCACTATACCTTGAGAGATGCCAAACTTTTGGGGCGTTTGCTTAGATATTGGCTGTGTCCATGTCAAGATCATATGGAACTAACAAACACCTCCATTGTTCTCCACTTCCACACAACTCTGGCTTACTGTAGTTAGGGGTGAGTTTTCTCAAGTAAATGCTAATTCTTGTTTCTCTAGTATAGTCATACAAAAGAAACACAAGGAGGAATTGGGACCTTGGAAAAAGTTATGTTCATAAATGTTCTTCACAAATGAATATAAGATTTAAGTAAACTTGTGATGATTAATATGTTGGTAAAACATATAAAGACCAAACATTTCTTCAGTTTTTCTTCCTTCTGTTGATATTCATACTACATTATTTCACTCTAGTACCATGAAAGTTGTGTGTTTTAAACAAAATAATGCTATGCTATGTGAATAAAGTTTATTAAAAATGATGATCCAGGAAATGCATTTCTGTTCACTTATGGTAAAGGATGTAATTAAAATAAGCATATATAAGGTCCTTGTTGCAAGGTTGAATGCATTGAGAAATGCAACTGAATGCAAATACACGGTGTCGGTGACCTGCACTGACCAGGGAAGGGTTAGGACCGCACCGGTGAATCAGAACGGAGAGAAGAAAACTACTCGGAGGCAGCTCTTCTGGGAACAGTCTGGCCAAGACTGAAGCCGATTTTATTCAAACCTTTTCCAACTTATATACCATTTTCTATACCCTCCAGCAATGTGATAATCACTCACTGGGGGCGTACAAGTTTCGTGCTTTACAAACTATGCATCACAAGACCACCACGAGATCTGCAATTTCCAAGCAAACAATTCAAATTCCATGATGCCTGCCGTGCTTACATCAAGGTCACAGGTGCACAATTTCAATACAAATCGTTCAAAGTGTTTTCCATAATGTTCAACAAATCATTCATAT
>NW_006987738.1:0-4534 GCF_000164805.1 Carlito syrichta
CTAGTCACCTGGCTAGCCAGCTGATTAAACAAGGTGAATTAAATAGTTAGCCAGCTCTCTAGACGGCTGATTTAACTTGCTAGCTACATAGCTGTCCAGCTGGCTAGCGAGCTGAATAAACTGACTTAACTAACTTGCCATCCAGCTAAGCAGCTCACTTAACTGCCTAGCTATCTAGTTAGCCAGCTGGACAGCCAGCTGACTTAACTAGCTAGTTACCAAGCTAGCCAGCTGGATAGCCAGTTAACTTATCTAGCTGACATAACGAGCTAGGCAGCTCCTTAGCCAGCTGACTTAACTAGCTAGCTACTACCATAGCCCACTGGCTTTCCATCTGACTTTACCTAGCTAACCAGCTGACTTTTGAGCTGACTTAACTAGGTGACATAACTAACTAGCTAGCTGGCTAGTCAGCTGACTTAACTAGCTGACATAATTAACTAGCAATCTCTCCCAATTAGCTGACTTAAGTAGCTAGCTGCCAAGCTAGTCAACTGACTTAACTAGCTGATATAACTAGCTAGATATCTGATTTAACTAGCTGAAATACCTAGCTAGCAAGCTTGCTGGCCATCTGACTTAACTATCTTTTTAATTAGCTAGCCAGCTTGCTAGCCAACTGACTTAATGTGTTGACTTAACTAGCTACCTAGCTGGTTAGCCTGCTGACTTAACTAGCTGACTTCACTAGCTAGCCAGTTGGCTAGACAGCTGATTTAACTAGCTATCTGTCTAGCAAGTCAGCTGGCTAGCCAGCTGATTTAACTGACTGACTTTACCAGCTAGCCAGATGGTTAGCTAGCTGCCTCAAATAGCTCACATAACTAGTTAGGCAGCTGATTAGCCAGCTGTCTTAACTAGCTCTCTACCTAGCTAGCAAACTGGCTACCCAGCTGACTTAACTAGGTGACTTAATTAGCTAGCCAACTGTCCAGCCAGCTCACTTAACTAGCTCACTACCTAGCTAGCCAGCTAGCTAGCCAGCTGACTTAACTAGCTGGCTTAACTAGATGGGCTGCTTGCTAGCCAGCTGAATTAACTAGCTTGCTACCTAGCTAGCCAGCTGGATAGGCAGCCGACTTAACTAGCTCCATCAACTAGATAGCCAACTGGCTAACCAGCTGGCTTAACTGTCTAGCTATCTAGCTAGGCAACTTACCTGCCAGCTGACTTATCTAGCTAGCCAGCTGACTTAACAAGCTGACATAACTAGCTAGTTACCTACCTAGCCAGCTGACTTAACTGGCTGACTTAACTAGGCAGCTACCTAACTAGCTAGCTAGCTAGCCAGCTGATTAACAAGTTGACTTAACTAGTTAGCTAGCTGAATTAACTAGCTGACTTAACTAGATAGCTACCTATCTAGCCAACTGATTTAACTAGCTGACTAAAGCAGCTAGATTCTGACTTAACCAGCTTTTTAAATAGCTAGCCAGCTGGCTAGCCAGCTTACTTAATGAGCTGACTTTACTAGCTAACCAACTGATTAGCCACCAAACTTAACTCGCTGACTTAACTAGATACCCAGCAGGCAAGCCAGCTGACTTAACTAGCTAGATACTGAGTTAGCCAACTGGCTATCCATTGACTTAACTAGCAAAATTAACCCACTAGCCAGCTGGGTATACAACTAACATTATTAGCTAGCTACCTAGCTGGCCAGCTGGCTATTCAGCTGACTTAACTAACTGACTTAAATAGCTAGCCAGGCTCACTCTACTAGCTGTCTTAACTAGTTATCCAGGTGGCTAGCCAACTGACTTAACAAGCTCTCTACCTAGCTAGAAACCTGGCTAGACAGCAGACTTAATTAGCCAACTTAATTAGCTAACCTAATGGTTAGCTACCTGTCTTAATTATCTCACTACCTAGCTAGGCAGAAAGCTAGCCAGCTGACTGAACTAATTGATTAACTAGCTGGCCTGCTTGCTAACTGGCTGAATTAACTATTTCTCTACCTAGCCAGCAGGTGCCTTGCCAGCTGAACTAACTGGCTGAATTAACTACCTTGCCAACTGACTTAACTAGCTGACCTAACTAGCTAGCCAGCTGGCTAGCCAGCTGACTTAACAAGCTAGCTACCTACCTAGCCAGCTGGCTAGCCTGCTGACTTAGCTTGCTGGGTTAACTACCTTGCCAGCTTGCTAGCCAGCTGACTGAACAAGCTTGTTACCTAGCTACCCAGCTGGTTAGACAACTGACATAACTAGCTGACTTAACTTACTAGCCAACTGTCTAGCCAGCTACTTAACTGGCTAGCTACTTAGCTAGCAATCTGGCTAAAGAGCTGAATTAACTAGGTGATTTAAAAAGCTAGCCAGCTGGCTAGACAGCTGACTTAACTATCTGACAACCAGATATCCAGCCAACTAGCCAGCTGATATAACTAGCTGACTTTACTAGATAGCAAGCTGGCTAGTCAGCTGACATAACTAGCTGACTTTACAAGCTAGTCAGCTGTCTTCTTAGCTGACTTAACTAGCTAGCTACCTATCCTCCCAGCTGGCTGGCCAGCTTACTTAACTAGCTGACTTAATTAGCTAGCCTGCTTGCTAGCCAACTGACTTAACTAGCTCACTACCTAGCTTGCCAGTCAGCTGAATTAAGTAACTTGCTACATAGCTAGCCAGCTGGCTAGCCAGGTGACTTAACTAGCTAGAAAGCTGTCTAGCCAACTGACTTAACTACCTAGCTACCTAGCTAGCAGGTGGGGTAACCAGTTGACATAACTAGCTGACTTAACCAGCTAGCCATCTGGCTAAACAGCTGACTTTACAAGTTAGCAACCTAGCTAGCCAGTTGTCTAACCACTTGACTTAACTTACTGGCTTCACAAGCTAGCCATCTGGCTAGCCAGCTAAGTCAACTAGCTGACTTAACTAGATAGCCAGCTGACTTAACTAGGTGACATCAGTAGCTAGACAGATGGCAATCCAGCTGTCTTAACTAGCTAGCTACTTTCCTAGCCAGTTGGCTAGCCAGCTGACTTAACTAGCTGACTTAACAATCTAGGCAGCTGGAAAGCAAGCTGACTTATCTAGCTAGTTACCTACCTACCAGGTGGCAAGCCAGCAGACTTAACTAGCAGACTTAGCTAGATATCAGTTGGCTAGCCAGCTGATTTAACTAGCTGGCCAGCTGGCTAGCCAGATGAATTAGCTTATTCCCTAGGTAGCACACTGGGTACACAGATGCCTTAACTAGCTGACTTAACTTGATAGCCAGGTGTTTAGCCAGCTGACATAACTAGCTAGGTATATAGATAGCCAGTTGGCTATCCACTTCACTTAACAAGCTGATTTAACCAGGAGCCAGGTGGCTAGCCAGGTGACTTCAACTAACTGACTTAAGTAGTTACCAACTGGGTAGCCAGCTAACTGAACTAGCTGACATCACTAGCTAGACACGTGGCAAGCCAGCTGACTTAACTAACTAGATACCAAGCTAGCCAGCTGGCTAGTCAGCTGACTTAGCTAGCTGATGTTGCTAGATAGCCAGCTGGCTAGCCAGCTGACTTAATTAGCTAGCTACGTAGCTAGCCAGCTGGCTGGCCAGCTGAATCAACTAGCTGACTTAACCAGCTAGCCAGCTGGCTAGATGGCTGACTTAAGTAGCTAGCTACCTAGCTAGCCACCTGGGTAGCTAGATGAATTAACAACCTGACTTAACTAACTAGCCAGCTGGTTAGCCAGCTGACTTATCTAGGTTGCTAATTCACTAGCCAGCTGGCTAACCAGCTGATTTAATAGTTGACTTAACCCACTAGCCAGCTGGCTAGCCAGCTGACTCAACTAGCTGAATTAACTAGTTAGCCAGCTTGCAATCCAGCTGCCTTAACTTGCTTTCTACCTAGCTGGCAAGTTGTCTAGCCAGCTGACTTAACTTACTGACTTAATTAGCTAGCCAGCTGGCTAGCCAACTGACTTAACTAGTTCGCTGTCTGGCTAGCCAGCTGACTAGCCAGCTGAATTAACTAGTTGACTTAACTAGCTTGCCTGTTTGCTGGCCAGCTGAATTAACTAGTTTGTTACATAGCGAAACAGCTGGGTAGCCAACTGAATTAACTAGGTGATTAACCAGCTAGCAAGCTGGCTAGCAAGCTGAATTAACTAGCTAGCTACCTACCTAGCCAACTGGCTAGTCAGCTGATTTAACTATCTGACTTAACCAGCTAGTAAGCTGGCTAGCAAGTTTACTTATCTAGCTAACTGCCTTCCTAGTTAGCTGGCTAGACAGCTGATATAACTAACTGACTTAATAAGCTAGCCAGATGGCTAGCCAGCTGACTTATCTAGCTGAATTAATTAGCTATCCAGATGGATAACAAGCTGACTTAACTAGCTGACTTAACCAGCTAGTCAGCTAGGTTGCCAGTTGACTTAAATAGGTAGCCAGCTGGATTGTCAGCTGCTTAACTAGCTATCTACTTCACTAGCCAGTTGGCTAGCTAGATGACTTAACTAGCTATCTTAACCAGTTAGCCAGCTGACTAGACAGCTGCCTTAACTAGCTAGCTCTCTAGCTAGCCAGCTAG
>NW_006987739.1:0-529 GCF_000164805.1 Carlito syrichta
AAGGCCGAGATGGAAGGATCGCCAGAGCCCAGCAGGTCGAGGCTGCGGTGGCCGGAAGCGCGCCACTGCACTCCAGCCTGGGCGATAGAGTGAGACTCCAACTCAAAAAAAAAACAAAAATTTTAAAAAGAAAGTTTGTGGTAAAATCCTGATGAATAGGATTCCATTTGTACAAAGTTATATACATGCATATCTTTACACACAAAGTTATCTAAAGTGGCCAGCAAAATGTAGTTATGTGAGAGGTAGAAATTTCAGGTTACTTCTAAAAACTCTCTCACTTTTTTTACACTGTTTGATTTTTGAGCATGACTATATATTTATATAATCAGTCTTCTTTTAAAATACAAAAAGGCAACTTAGTTTCCACCTTTTAGTCTCTTTCCTTCCAATAATGAATCACAGATACTACTTCCCATTAATTTTATCTCTGAAATCGGTCTGTCTTCTCCTTTACTCTCCCTGAATTTAATCCCTCAATATCTCTCACCTGTAGAACTGAATTAGCCTAACTAAACACTTTGTTTCC
>NW_006987740.1:0-4932 GCF_000164805.1 Carlito syrichta
ATGGAATAAATAAAAATTAAGTCATTTAAGTAAACTTATAGATTATAGTACAGTGTTAAGCTGATAATATCAATCATTAAAAAATACTAGGAGTCAGTGAACTTGGATTGAACCTAGAGTTAACTTAGAAAGTTTTTGTATTAATCTGAGTTTAGAACAAAGAGTATAATATGAACGATTTATTGAACATTATGGAAAACACTTTGAACAAGCTGTATTGAAATTGTGCACATGTGACCTTAATGTAAGTTTTGTGAAACATGTCAGGCATCATGGAGTTCGAATTGTTTGCTTGGAACTTGCAAGTCTCGTGATGGTCTTGTGATGCATAGTTTGTAAAGTGTGATATACATCATGGAGTTTGTACGCCCCCAGCAAGTAATTATCACACTGCTGGAAGGTATAGAAAATGGTATATAAGTTGGAAGGAGTCTGAATAAAATTTGGACTCAGTTCTGATCAAACTGATCCCAGAAGAACTGCCTCCAAGTGGTCTCTTCTCACTGTCCAGACTCTCCGGTGTGGGTCCTAACCCTCCCTCATAGATCGGTGCCGGTCACCGACAGCTTTGGCGCCCGAACTCAGGGACCTGACTCCGGTAATTGTATATATATGTTCCCCATTTGTTCATTCATCTCGTTTCAGGACGGACCTTGCCTTAGGGTGCTGCAGCCCCCCTGGAGTGTGCAGGTTGATAGGCAAGCAGATTGGTTGTATAGTGTGGCCAACGGACTGCATGACTCGTTATCGCTGTAAAGAGCGATTCAGTTTTTGTAGAGATATTACTGTATATTGTGTATATTGGTGTTTTGTTGTTACAGTTATGGGGAACTGCGGCTCCAAAGAAAGGTGAGCCTATATTCGAATCATGTGTAAAGCATTAAAGCATAAAGGTGTAAAGGTAAGTAAGGATAAACTAAATTCTTTTTTAGACTTTGTACAGAAAATTGCCTGCTAATCCCACTTAAACTCTTTCTTTGTCTAAGATAAAGCAAAAGGCAGATAAAAATTATGAGAATTTCATTTCTAAAATAACCACCACCATCAAACGAGTAATTACTAGCAAAGAGGCAGCAAAAATTTTAGTAAAACAATTGGCTGTTAAAAATGCTAATAACACTTGTTAGGCTTTAATAAGACTGATAAAAAAGACCGGCAATATAATTGATTATATAAGACAATGCTAACAATAATTATGATGATTAAAAATCCTTCCTTCTTGCCACCCTTACTGCACCTCTCCCTAATGTTTTCCTTTAAAAGTTGAGAATACTGAAATAAAGCCTGAACTTAGTCACACTTTTCTTTTCCTTATAGAAATGTAGAAAGCTCAAGTAATAATAAACTAATGTATATAAGTAAAGTATAAGTGATATAAGTAATATAAGTAATGTATTTAAGCAATATATATAAGCAATATAAGCTATGTATATAAAGAATATAGAAGTAATATAAATAATATGTCATACATAAGTAATATGTAAATAATATAAGCAAAATAAACAATATAAGCAATATAAACAGTATATATATAGCAATATAAGCAATATATATAAGCAATATAAATAATATATAAGTAATAAATAATATAAGTAATACATAAACAATACATAAATAATTTATATAAGTAAAAATATATAAGTAATAAACAAAAGAATATCTCATTGCAGTTTTGCTTTAACTGTGGTCAAGTCAGACACATTAGCAGAGATTGTTTGATTAAGCAAGGTATAGCTAACTTACATGGCACATTGTCACCATTTACTAGGTCTACTCAACTAAAAACTTTGAGTTCCAATAGCCAAAAAGGCTTTCATTAAGCTAGAGAATGCCTATCTAAATTTCATAAAAATGGTAATCCTTTAAATCAACAATGAGCCACCCCTGGGAGTACAGGACTGAACTTGTGTTCCTCCACCACAACAATATTAACTCCAGACGTTCCAGTAACCCCAATTCCTGTGGGAGAAGGGCCCTCTCCCAGAAAGAATAGTGGGTGTAATATTAAGCAAAAGTTCCTTGTCTTCACAAGAAATTTCCATTATTCCTGGAGGGGTGGATTCGGATTACACAAGAGAAATCCAGGTGCTTGTTGCTCCCCTTAGCAAAACTGTGCACTTTAACAAAAATCAGAGAATAGCCCAGTTGCTGCTCCTGCCTTATCATAAAACAGGTAAAATTAACTAACCTGCCTAGAGATAACTCTGGATTTGACTCTACCGATGTTGTTTTTTGGGTTCAGGAGGTTACTAACTCTAGACCTCTAGAAGACTTATATATACAAGGAGTTAAGATTAAAGGCTTATTGGACACCGGAGCCGATGTTTCCTGTATTGCCGGGAAAGTTGGCCTGCTTCTTTGTCTACTCAAAAAACTCCTTCAGGACTCATAGGCATTGGTCGAGTACCCCCAGTAACCAATAGCTCTAAAAATTTTAAATTGGACAGATAAGACTTCAAAAACTTTTTGCCCATACGTTATTCCATCTATCCCCTTTATATTATGGGGTAGAGATATTCTTGCTCAAATAAGCATGCATTTATATAGCCCTAATGATAAAGCTTCAGCACAAATGCTGTAGACAGGCTATGATCCCTTTAAGGGACTTGGTAAAGATGACAGGTAATGCAGGAACCTGTCCAAGTTAATGAAAAGACAATTAAGCTGGTATTAAATCCATTGTTCCCAAGACCCTATTACCTGGAAAGCCGAAAAACTAGTTTGGTTGGACCAATAGCCTATGCGCTTAGAAAAGCTAAGGCAGTCAAAAAACTAGTTTTACAACAATTAAAGGCTGGTTATATAGAGCCTTATACTAGCCACCCTGAATGGCAACCACTAGCCCTGAAAACACTCCTAGTTTTGTAATTAAGAAAAAATCTGGTATATAGAGACTTTTACAGGATTTAAGAGCTATTAACACTACTATGGGAGCCATGGAGTGTTACAGCCTGGATTGCAATACCTGTTAACTTTAATATTATAGCTATTGATTTACAGAATTGTTTCTTTACTATACTTTTAAGCCCAGAGGATTGTAAACAATTTACATTCAGTTTACTCTCTGAGAATTAAAACACTTTTGTTCCAGCTCCAGGAGGAGTTAACTCTCGAGGACTGAGACCAAACATTCTATGACAAATGGATGTAACTCATTTTCCCAGCGTTGGAAAATTGTCTTATTTGCATATGACTGTAGATACATTTTCTCATGTTATTTTAGCTTCAGCAAAAACTGGAAGAAGCCTACAAGGACGTGGTACAACATTTATTCTTTTGCTTTTCACAGCTAGGTATGCCAGAGCAACTGAAAACCAACAACGGTCCTGCATATACATCTAAATCTTTCTAGCAATTTTACTCCCAATTTAATATTTCTCATTCCACAGAAATTCCCTACAATCCGCAAGGTCAAGCCATAGTTGAAAGAGTTCACCAAACTTTAAAAAATCAATTAAGTCATAGGAGGGTGAGTTCAAGTATAGCTCTCCTCACCACATCTTGAATCACACTTTATTTGTTATTAATCATTTAAATTTGGACTCTTCAGGCTATTCAGCTATGACTAGACATTGAGATGCAGAAGAAAGTATAAAACCTCTGATAAAATGGAAGCTTCTTACAGGAAAAGGGGAGAGCCTGCTTTATTTCATGCTCAAGTCAAACTTGTTACTAATCGTAATTTTTCTTATGAAGGACATTCCAACTCCCTCCCTATTTGTCTTTATAATAATTCTGCTTTTAATAATTACCAGCCTTCTTGTTTAATGTCTACCTTTAAGTCTCTGAGTACAGAAAGCCCGTATCAGGACAATATCAAGGACGGTTGGCGACTGGAGATGTTAATGCCTGGAGGAACCGCCCCGAGCCATGCGACTAGAGCTTCATTGCCTCTCAGCATATCTGCTTGTCCCTTCAATGATACGGAAAAGGACTGGTCACTCATACAGCGAGATGCTGGCTTCCCGAAATGGAGAGACTGTGCTTAAGGTGGACTAGCCTATACCTGGTGAAAACTATATATTAGTGACTGGGGTTTTAATGGCTCTATGCTGGCCACAGCTAGAAGGCACCCACATGGATGGGCTACACCCATGTTTCAAAGTTCTCTATCCTCTAATCATTCATTACAGACTCAGCTTTATCGATTGTTTGCAGCAACAGGTCCTGTAACACTTTATTGTTCTCATTCTGGTTTTACAACCTTTTTACAGGCTTGTGTTGATTCTCCATATGTTTTGTTAATTGCTAATGCTCATTCTATTTACTCGGTAATATATAATTTTGGTCATTTTAAAATTAATTGTGAAAATTGTACTTTGTCTAATTGTATTATTGGTAACCCATATCAAGTATTTCTGTTAAAGCATCCTTCTTACATTTTTGTACCTGTTCAGCTACCGGAACCATGGTATTCTTCTCCAGGTACTTATATTTTAGAACAATCCACAGCAATGTTAAATAGGCCTTGTAGGTTTGTTGCAGCTTTAATCTTGGGAATTTCTGCACTAATTTCTATTATAAGATCTGTGACTGCTTTTGCAACTGCTTTAGTACAAGAAGTGCACACAGCAAATCATGTGAATGATTTATCTCAAAATGTTAGTTTAGCTTTATTTACTCAAGAGCAGATAGATAAAGGTATTATTGATAGGTTAAATGCTTTAGAATCAGCATTAGTATATATAGGAAACCAAATACAACACATTAAGGTTCAAATGTCTGTAGCTTGTCATGCACAATTTAAATGGATTTGTGTTACACTTTTGCCATATGATGGTCAGAATGTCAGTTGGACAGATGTTCAGAAACTTCTTATGGGAGTTTGGCAGTCTTCTAATTCTTCTTTAAACATTCAACAGTTGCATAGTCAGATTACTGCTATTTCTCAGGCACATCTTTCCTCACTTTCATTTTCTCAACTAGCATCTA
>NW_006987741.1:0-357 GCF_000164805.1 Carlito syrichta
CATGGATACCTGAGGGAACTGTATATTATTTGCATAAATATATATTACTGATAATTCATTTCAAAGTTTTTGTCATGAAACCTGTCCAAATTTCACCTAACATAAAAAATTGGCATGGGGAGATAGTGGGAAATTGAGGGAGATAATGTGTGCTTGTGTGTATGTGTCTGTATGTGCTTGTGCATATGTGTGTATGTGTGTCTCCATTTGTAGATGGAGAGAGAGGGGAAACCAGAGTAAGACAGAGAGAGAGAGAGAGAGGGAGAGAGGTAAGGAGAGAGGGAGGGAGGGAGAGAAGAAGGGAGGGAGAGAGAGGCAGATAATAAGATGAGAGTGTCAGAGATTCAGAGAAGTGGA
>NW_006987742.1:0-845 GCF_000164805.1 Carlito syrichta
TTGGCTCAACATAAAGAAACATTGCGCTGAGTCAAGTTAAAAAAGACAATCTATTGGTATAGCTAGGCGATATTGAATATAAGATAGATGATTCCAGAGAAAATGTCTTATTTCCATGCAGTTATTATGAAAATAGTCTTATCCTAAAAATAGCTGTTATTTGTAAAGTGGATATGATCCCTAAGGCCCTGGAATACATAGTTTCATCAATTTTTCTTATCGCTCCCTCCAAAACCTGACAGAGTAGCTGCTACCTTCATTTCTATTATACAGAGGAGGAAAACAACACAGAAAAATCAAGGAACTTACCTGTGTTTAAATGGTTAACATGGGCGCAGCCCAATGTTCCCAATGTTTCAGATAATTTAATTCATAAAGTTATAGCAATTAGTAATTGTAGTATTCTTAGTATTTTATTTCAAATAAGGGGAAATTCACATATGGTTCAACACTTTTATTTTAGAAAAAGAATTGGATAGTATTTAAGGGCAGAATGTTTGAGGATAGGATAGCATTCTTTATTTTCCTATGCTAATGACCGTTTTAATACCTAATAATTTGTCTTGTATTTTGTTTCATTATAAGTCATAAAACATTGTAGTAGTAAAAAAATGCCTGTCATAATATAAATGATATATATATATATATACAGACTTTATTTTCAAGACACTTTATCACTTCCTCCCCTTCTTTCTACAAATCTTTAACTGCAGTCTCTGGCAATTATTATAATGGACATATTAGTTATGTTATACATCATGTTTCATTTTTCTTTTTACACGATTATTAGTGACTACAAAGTGCAAAAAAGCAAACTAATTATATATGTGAAATTAAAAAAAAAA
>NW_006987743.1:0-944 GCF_000164805.1 Carlito syrichta
GGAATAGACAGCCAGCTTAACTAGTCAGACACTCTGCTGGTCAGCCAGCTAGCCATCTGGTTTAATTTTCTGGCCTTCTATCTGACCAGCCTGCTAACAAGGTGGCTTAACTTGCCAGCCACCTATCTAGCCAGTCGTCTATGACTTAACTAGCTGACTTAACTAGATATGCATATGGCTAGCCAACTGGCTTTACTAGCTAGCCACTTAGCTAACCACCCGGTAGCCAGCTCACTTAACTCGCTGACTTAAGTAGTTAGACAGTCGGCTAGCCAGCTGACTTAATTAGCTAGCTACCTACCTAGTAAGGTGGCTATCGAGCTGATTAACTAGCTGACTTAACTAGCCTTCTTTCTAGCAAGTTGAACTAACTAGCTAGCTACCTAGCTAGCATGCTGGCTTACCAGCTGACTTAATTACCTGAATTAACTAGCTAGCCAGCTGTCTAGAAAGCTGACTTAATTGCCTAGCTACCTAGCTAGCCAGCAGGCTAGCCAGCTGACTTTACTAGCTGACTTAATGAAGTATCCAGCTGGATAGCCAGCAGACTTCACTAGCTAGTTACCTAGCTAGACACCTGGATAGCCAGCTGACTAAACTAGCTGCCATAACTAGACGCCTGATGGCTAGTCAACTGGCTTAACTAGATACCTACCTACATAGTCCACTGGCTTGCCAGTTGACTTAAGTACTTAACTACCTAGCTAAACTGCATGCCAGCCAGCTGGCTTAACTAGTTGACTTAACTAGCTAAACAGCTGGCAGCCCATCTGAACTAACTAGCTTTTTAACTAGCTAGCAAGCTGGCTAGACACCTGACTTAATGTGCTGACTTAACTAGCTACTCACTGGTTAGCCAGCTGACTAAATTAGCTGATAATCTACTGGCTAGCTGGCTAGACCCCTGAGTTACTTGCCTAGATATCTAGCTAGACAGTAGCCAT
>NW_006987744.1:0-827 GCF_000164805.1 Carlito syrichta
TCAATCCTGAAATTTGAAAAGATTTTAGAAAAGCTTTAAGAGACTAACAGGCTAATTAATTTACATTTGAGGTTCTGATTCAAAAGTTTGTGCCCTCAACTATAAATTATCCCACTTCTGGTTTTATCTCTAATTTGTGAAGACTTATGTTCTCACTTCCTTGCATAAAATCTCTCAGTTGCTCACTAACACTTTCAGGACAGAATCTAAATTGTTAATGTTGTGCCAATAAAAACAAAACTTTGGGTGCCAATAATACCTAAGATTAAGGTTGCATCAATAGAAAAACATATAGCATCTAAATTTAGGAAAATAATCAATAGCCATTTCTTATTTTGAAGAATCATTTGCTGACTCTAGATCTGAATAGCATATCTTAATGTTACCAAGCCCCTTCAGATTTCAGTACTATAGCTTTTTTAGTGATTGAAATTATGAAAATTCTGATCAGTTTCTTGATTGCTTGCATATGTTAACTGCTTGCTTTGCCCAATAACCCTTGTTCCTACAATATAATTATAAACTGCTGATGTACTGCTTTTTGTTCATTTGTTTGTTTGTTCATTTGTTTTTGTATTTGTTTTGTTTTGTCCAGCAGGAAGAGATAACCTCAGGGTCATGAAAAAAATTTGCAGAAGAAATGAATGCCTTTAAGGATGTTATGACCAAACACTGATGCCTAGAGGTCTGGTGTTATCTGGGACTGAACAAACACAAACTTTTCCCTTTGGTTCCCTGAAGCTCCCAGTCTCTTACTCCATAATCACATAAAAATTCCTGCTTAGTCTCTTTGTTGAGACGGATTTGAGAGATTTTCTCTCTTGCTT
>NW_006987745.1:0-711 GCF_000164805.1 Carlito syrichta
TGTCTCTTTCTCTCTCTACTCCTCTGTGTCTCTTTCTGCCCCTCAATCTGTCCTCCCCCCCTCTGTTTCTGTCTCCCTCTCCCTCCCTCCCTCTTTTTCTTCTCTCTCTCTCCTCCTCCCTCTTTTCTGTCTCCCTCCCTCTCCGTCTGTTTCTCTGTTGTGTCTTTCTCTCTTCCTCCTCCTCTCTCTGTCTTCCTCCCTCTTTCTCTTCTCTCGCCACGTCTCTCTCTCTCTCTCTGTCTCTCTCTCTGTCTCTCTCTCTCTCTCTCTCTCTCTCTCTCCCCTCACCCCGTGTCTCCCTCCCAGCCCCCGCTCCATGGTGTTGGCGTCCCTCACCTTGCTCAGACTGTCGCTCTGCCCGAGCCTGGCACCTCCGACAACCCACGCTCTGTGGCGGGAAGCCAGCTTGGCTTCCTCCCGGGATCGGGCCCCAGCGGCATGACTGTCCCTGCCAAGCCCTCTGGCCACGGGGACAGAATGCCCTGACAGGCCGGGCTGGGGTGACCTGTTTGCTTCCAAAGGACAGAGGCCCGCGTGACCCCGTGACCGGAGGGTGAGGGTGGAGTGCGGGGCAGGTTAAGACGGCCACATGCCTCTCCTCGGTTTCCCCCGAGAAACGGATCCACGGCCGGATCTGGAGGACGCATCCCACTGCGACAGCAGGGGGTTACACAGTAGACAGGGAGGACCTTCTCAGACAGTTTGCCTGTA
>NW_006987746.1:0-961 GCF_000164805.1 Carlito syrichta
AGCCTCAGCGATTATTCTGGAAAGATAGAAAGAAAGAGAAGAGGGGAGAAAGAAAGAGACTGGAGTCCTGCTCAAGTGACCAGAAGCCACTTAATGGATATAATTTCAGGGCTTTTATCCCCAAACTGCACAAAGTTATCATCACGGAAACTCCTGCTGCTATGGTTACACAAAAGGTAGCATGTACATGAACAGGTCCAGGTGCACACAAGACACCCCCCCCCACTCTCAAGCAGATGTATTTTTCAAACATAAGGAAAAACATGAAGTTCTTATCCAGTTTCTATGTACCCTTAATTGTTTATAGCTACATAATATCGTTCAATGCTTACACCTTAAACCAACATAATGATATATTGCCTTTTACTATTCTATGCTATTTCAAACTGGTTTCTATAAAACAATTGGTGCTATGGTTACTCTCTCCTAGCACTAGCCAGCCTAATACAAACTTCACTGGCCCCACTAAATCAAACTGAACTAACCACACTTCTATAATAAAATGGTTGCTTAATTTTTCTTAATCTATATAAACTATTTTCTAAAACCTATATCTATGAATTTCTAAAGGTCGCATCAAGAGAAGCTGTGACCTGTACTAAGGCTCCTCAATGTGACTCAAAGTCAAACTTAAACTGTGATAAAACAAAAGACCATAAGTCATGGGGAATGGGAACAATAGACTCCTCGGTTAGCTGTGTATGTTCTGGTCTCAGAGTTTTCTGTTAGAGCCAGTTGGAGCTTTTCTTGGTAGTTTGTGCCAAATGGAAAAGGAGGGAGGGAATGGGTCAACAGCTTCCAAACACATCCTAGCGGTCTTGGGGTCTACGGCCCTTCCTGATCCCTAACGCTCAGTGGGACTCCGTGGCTGGCTCCCAACAAGCAACAAATGTGTCAGACCATTAGATTATGGTATAAAGCTAGTGGAAAAGCTCAAAACAATTTGTCACAGAGACAAAAA
>NW_006987747.1:0-830 GCF_000164805.1 Carlito syrichta
AAAGGCATATTTCTTTGACAAATTAAAAGCTGTAATTCCTCCAGTAACCTGAAAATACTGGAATTGAATGTTAAGGGAGCTGTTTCAATATGAGGAAACAAAGTTACTATATATTTAGAATCAGAATATAAGTTAAAGGGATCAGATATTAAAGCTTTAAAAACTGCAATTACTGCACGTAACTCTACTCGTTGCGCCGAGGTTTCTTCCGCTAAAAATGTCAATAGTTGATTATCAATGACATATGCTGCAGTACCTGAAGAAGATCCATCTGTGAAAACAAGCTTAGCTGGAGGTGGCAATGGTTGAGAGGAACATTGAGTAGGAAAAATTAAAGCTTTATTATTCAAGAATTGTAGCAAAGGATTAGCAGGAAGATGAAACGAAATAGTTCCTATAAAACCTAATAATGCTATTGACCATTCAGGTTCTTCAGCTAATAAAACGTCTAACTGTTCTTTAGTATAAGGTATAATGATTTCACTAGAATCAGAACCAAACAATTCTCTGCTTCTTAGTCTTCCTTTTCTAATTAATTTAGCAGCATAAGCAGGATATGCTATTAAAATTCTTTTGGCGGTTACAGGTAAATGAATCCATTCTAATGGTCCTTGTTGCCATAAGCATCCAGTAGGTGTATATTCAGTTGATAATATTATTAATAACCAAAGTCGTGAATAATCAAGTCTCTTAACTTTCTGGTCAGCAAGTTTATCCTGAACTAACTTTAGGGCTTTAGCAGCTTCTGGAGTTAAATTCCTAGGAGACCTAGGATACGGATCTCCTCTTAAAATATCAAAAAGAGGTTTTAGTTCACAAGTAGAAACTTT
>NW_006987747.1:1722-4375 GCF_000164805.1 Carlito syrichta
GATGTAACAGTAATAGGTTCCTTAATGCCTTGCAAGTCCTTCCCTAAACCTTTATCCGGATGAAAACCCATTTGAATCATCTGAGCACTAGCAAAGGAGCCTTTACTAACTAAGAGAACTCCCATTTGTTCCATAATGTCTCTTCCCCATAAAGTAAAAGGGAAAGAAGGTATGACGTATGGTTGAAAAGTCCCAGAAGACTCTAAGTCAGTCCAGGGAAGTACTTGTGAACTCCTGGCAACATTTTGAGCTGTCCCAATCCAACCAAATCAGAGGTGGTTTGTTGTATTGGCCAATGTTGAGGTCAATCTTTCCCAGCAATGCAGGAAACATCCGCGCCAGTATCCACAAGTCCTTCAATCTGTCTACCTTGAATTTGAATAATTTTAGTAGGTCTAGACCTTTTAACTTCTTTTACCCAAAATGCCATGCCACTGGATCCAAATCCTTTATCTCCTCTCTTCTTATTAGTAACTGAGGTACCTACATTAAAATAAGGTAATAGTAATATTTGAGCAATTCGTTGTCCAGCATGAATCATAATTGTTTTAGTGGGAGGCTGAAAAAGGATTTGAATTTCCCCAGTGAAATCTGAATCAATTACTCCTGGAACTACAGAAACTCCTTTAAGTGAGAAAGAGCTACACCCTATAACTAATCCTACTGTTCCCCCAGGAAGTGGACCATAAACTCCTGTGGGGATCTTAGTAGTAGGAGAGTCAGATGTTAATATTGTTGAGGTGGAGGCACTGAGGTCCAATCCTGCACTGCCTGGTGTTGCACGGAAGAGCCCAGCTATTGTGTTCCTTGAGGGAACGAGTTCTGCCTCATTGGATTCCCTGATGTTAATGGGTTGATAGAATTCTGGTTGTGGCTGACAAAATTTGTCCCCATTATTTTTGGGGCCTGGGACTGGCCCCTCTGGAAGTTTCCCTGCAGCTGAGTTTGATTTGGCAGGGATAATATAGTACCATCCTTATGAAATTTAGATTTACAATCTCTAGTCCAATGAAAACCCTAAGCACAACGTTGACAAGGAGCAGCAGGTCTTTTATCACCATTGTTATTATAATTCCTATTTTTGTATGATGAATCATTTTTGGAAGAACATTGTTTAGAATAATGTCCAATTTGGCCCCCATTAAAACAAGTATTATTCTGCCCTTGTCGTCTCTGTAATACCTGTTTCATAGATTGTCCTTGAAAAGCTGCAGCCATTGCCAAGCCTTGCAAATAGGCAGGAGTTAATTCAGCACATTCTTTAATAAAATCAGATAAGTCTCCAGTTTTCCTGATAGGTTTTATCAAGGCTTGGCAAGGGGGAGAAGCATTTTCAAAAGCCAATTGCTTAATAATAAGATCTTCAGCTGCTTTATTTATGGCCAATTTACCTATTGCATCAGTTAACCGAGCAATGAATTCATCATATGGCTCATCTGACTTTTGCTTTACAGTGGTAATGCCAGGCATTGTATAATCAGAAGAAGGTAACCTTTTCCAAGCTATAATGCTTAAATCACTTACAGCTGTAAGCACATCTGTATGTAAATTAGCTTGAGCTTGTGTAGTATAATAATCACCTTCTCCCATATACATGTCCTTGGCGACAATACCCCTTTCTGGATTTCTTTTAATAAGGTTTTGTTCTGCAATTTTCTTTTTAACTATCTCTTCATATTCCATCTTCCAAAGCACAAACTGTCCTCCTGACAAACAACCCTTAGCCACCTGAAACCAATCGTAAGGAGTCTTCCACCAAGCACGTAGCCCATCTAGAAAGGCTAACGTGTATGGAGCTGTTGGGCCATAATCATGACAAGCAGCTTTCAAATCCTTCAATAATTTCATAGGTATGGGTTCCCATTTAGCGGGTTCAAATTCTATATCAACAAGAAAACAATGAAGAGAGTCTTCCGAGTCTAAGGCCTTCCGTATAGTTCCTTGAATTCCTGGCAAATATTTCTTTGGAAATTCTACTCTTTGACGGCTAGATGGTAGCATAGCCCCATTTTTATAGACCACAGGGAAAGAAAAATCTGACCAAACAGGATTGTTATACTTAGCTGCTTCCTCATTTAATTCTGCATCATCCCTGGGAGATAGAAGGTCCTCAGGATTATTTCCTTTAGCTGCCTCATCCTCCTCAGATTCTGAATCACTCTTGGGAAAAGAACCATAATTAGGATTAAGTACCAATACTTCCCGTAAGATGTTCCATAGGGAATAAGAATCTTGTGGCATTTGAGTTGCACCATGATTATCATACCATTTTTTCATATTTTTACCTACCTCATCCCATGTCTCTAATTCTAAAGTACCTTGATCAGGAAACCAGGGATTAACTTTCTGTACAAAATCTAAAAAAGAAGTAACTTTATCTTTACTTATCTTAACACCTTTATGCTTTAACACTTTACACATGATTCGAATATAGGCTCGTCTCTCTTTGGAGCTGCAGTTCCCCATAACTGTAACAACAAAACACCAATATACACAATATACAGTAATATCTCTACAAAGACTAAATCGCTTTTTTATGGTGATAACGAGTCACACAGTCCATCGGCGACACTATACAACCAACCTGCTTGCCTATCAACCCGTGCACTCCGGGGGGCCTGCAGCACCCTAAAGGCAAGGTCCGTCCTGAAAC
>NW_006987748.1:0-1530 GCF_000164805.1 Carlito syrichta
TTATGGTACTACTTGCCTTATCAGTGTCTTATGATACTACTTTCCTTATTAGTGTCATCTGATACCACTTGCCTTATTAGTGCCTTATGATACTACTTGCCTTATTAGTGTCATCTGATACTACCTGCCTTATTAGTGTTGTCTGATACTACTTGCCTTATTAGTGTCGTCTGATACTACTTGCCTTATTAGTGTCGTCTGATACTACTTGCCTTAGAAGTGTCGTCTGATACTACTTGCCTTATTAGTGTCGTCTGATACTGCTTGCCTTATTAGTGTCGTCTGATACTAATTGCCTCATTAGTGTCGTCTCCTACTACTTGCCTTATTAGTGTCTTATGATACTACTTGCCTTTTAGTGTCTTATGGTATTACTTGTCTTATTAGTGTCTTATGATACTCCTTGCCTTAGTAGTTTCTTATGGTACTACTTGACTTATTAGTGTCTTATGATACTCCTTGATTAGTAGTGTCTTATGGTACTACATGCCTTATTAGTGTCGTCTGATACTACTTGCCTTATTGTTGCCATCTAATACTACTTGGTTTAGTAGTTTCTTCTGATACTACATGCCTTGTTAGTGTCGTCTGATACTCTTTGCCGTATTGGTGTCGTGAGATATTCCCTGCCTCATTAATGTCGTGTGATAATATTTGCCTTCCTCGTGTCGTCTGATACTACTTACCTTATTATTGTCGTCTGATACCACTTGCCTTATTAGTGTCGTCTGATATTACTTGCCTTATTAGTTTCGTCTCTTACTACTTGCCTTATTAGTGTCGTCTGATACTACTAGTCGTATTATTGTTGTCTGATACTACTTGCCTTATTAGTGTCCTCTGATTCTTTTTTCTGTATAAGTGTCGAGAGATACTACTTGCCTTATTAGTGTCGTCTGATACTTCATGCCTTATTAGTGTCTTCTGATACTACTTGACTTCCCAGTGTTGTCTGATACTACTTACCTTACTAGTGTCGTCTGATACTACTTGCCTTAATAGTGTCATTTGATTCTACTTGCCTTATTAGAGTCGTCTGATACTGCTTGCCTTATGAGAGTCGTCTGATACTACTTGCCTTATGAGTGTCGTCTCCTACTACTTGCCTTATTAGTGTCGTCTAATACTCCTTGCCTTATTAGTGTCTTAAGATACTACTTGTCTTATTAGTGTCGTCTGATACTACTTGCCTTATTCGTGTGATCTCCTACTTCTTGCCTTATTAGTGTCTTATGATACTACTTGCCTTATACGTGTCTTATGATACTAATTGCCTTAATAGTGTCTTATAGTACTACTTGAATTATTAGAGTCTTATGATACTACTTGCCTTATTAGTGTCGTCTTAAACTACTTGCCTTATTAGTGTCGTCTAATAATACTTGCCTTATTAGTGTCATCTGATACTACTTGCCTTATTAGTGTCTTATTATACTACTTACTTTCGTAGTGTCTTATTGTATTACTTTCCTTCTTAGTGTCTTATGATATTACTTGCCTTATTATTATCGTCTGATACTACTTGCCTTA
>NW_006987749.1:0-739 GCF_000164805.1 Carlito syrichta
CTCCTTTGTAATGGGTGCCACAGTGACTGCTCCTTGTTTGTGTGATCCAGTACCCTGGCTTTCCTCAGTGATGGGTGCTCCAGTGACTAGCCCTTATCTTTGGTCACATTGACTAACCCTCACATTTAATGGATGACTCAGTGACTGGCTTTCCGTTGTGATGGGTGCCTCAGTGAATAGACTTCCTATGTGATCAAACCCCAGTGACGGGCTGTCCCTTGTGATGGGTGCCTCCGTGACTCTCCCTTCTATGTGTTTGGTGACTAATTGACTGACCCTCCTTTATGATCCATTCTCCACTGACTGGCTCTCCTCTGTGATGGGTGTCTAAGTGACTGGGTCTTTTCTGTGAAGGGTATCCCTGTGATTAACCTTCCATTATGGGAGCTCTAGTGACTGGCCCTCCTCCAAAACTGCTGCCACAGTAACTGACTCTCCTCTGAGATTGGTATCCCAGTGACTAGCCCTCCTCCAACGTGGGCTTCCCAGTGACTCACCCTCATTTGTGAAAATGTCCGTAGCAACTGACCCTCCTTGGTGCCAGGGCCCCAGTAATTGACCCCCCTCCATAATGGGTGCCTAAGTGAAAAACTCACCTCAATGTTTAGTCCTCTGTTGTGTTGGCCACCACACAGACTGATCTTCCTCTGTGATGGGTGCCTCAGTAAATATGCAACCTGTTATGGGTGCCCCCGTGAATATGCTTTCTTTGTGATGCGTACTCTAGTGACTCATCCTT
>NW_006987750.1:0-752 GCF_000164805.1 Carlito syrichta
GAGCTAGTTAAGTCAGTCGGCTAGGAAGCTGGTTAGCTAATTATGTCAGTTAGTTAAGTCAGCTGGATATCCAGCTAGCAACCTAGGTAGAGAGCTAGTTGTCAGTTGCCTAGCCAACTGGCTAACCAGGTAAGTTATCTTGTTAAGTCAGTTGGTTAGCCAGCTGAATAGCTGGTTAAGTCAACTAGTTAAGTCAACTGGCTAGCTAGCTGGCTAGCTAGGGAGCAAGCTAATTTAGTCAGCTGGCAAGCAATCTGGCTAGCTGGTTAAGTCATCTAGTTAATTCAGTTGGCCAGCCAGCTGGTTAGCTAGTTAAGTCAGCCTGTTAACTCAGCTGGCCATCCAGCTGGCTAGCTGGTTAAGTCAGCTAGTTAATTCAGTTGGCCAGCCATCTGTCTAGCTAGGTCGCTATCTAGCTAAATCAGCTAGTTAAGTCAGCTGGCTAGCTAGGTAGCTAGCTAGTTAAGTTAGCTAGCTAACTCAGCTGGCTAGCTAGTTAAGTCTGTTAGTTAAGTAAACTGGCTAGCCAGGTGCCTAGCATGGTAGCTAGCTAGTTAAGTCAGTTGGCTAGCCAGCTGGCTAGCTAGTTAAGTCACCTAATTAAGTCAATTCGCTGACCAGCAGGTTAGGTTGGTATTTCGTTAAAGTCAGCTGACAAGCCTTGGGCTACGTAGGTAGGTAGTTAGTTAAGTCAGCTGGTTAGCTATCAGGCTATCTAGTTATGTCAACTAGTTAAATCAGCTGGCTATCCA
>NW_006987751.1:0-1295 GCF_000164805.1 Carlito syrichta
CTCAAGAGATGAGAATAAGGATAAAAAATTAATAATAATATCAGCTAGTACTTATTGAGCAATAGGCCCATGTACTTTGTTTGAAATACATAATTTAATCATTGCAACATCTCTATGCAGTAGATAGTATTAAGAGATCCATTTACATACAACAAAACAAGTATAAAGATGTTAAGTAACTTGCACAGGATCACCAGAGAGTAAATCACAAGACGAACGTGGAGACCTGCTTCTATCTAAGCAAATAGCCAATCCTTTAAGCACTGCTGTACTTACCCAGTTTCCCTGACACCATAATTACTCATTGAAATAACAGGCAATCTATAAAATGTAGTATAACAAAGCTTAAAAATGGTACATGAGTATAGGAAAAGAAATTCATTTTGACAAGAGAGATGTAGAAAAGCTCCATGGATAAGTTAACACATAAATATTTAATATTCCCTAGGTACTGGAATTCCCAGTTGCTAATTGTTTTCATTTTCTTATTTGGATTTCAAATTACTTTCCTTTGATTTAAAAGGGAAATAATCTAAAAGGTGGAGCTGAACAGATATGATCTACATTTGTATTTACTGAATGCCTGAATTTTGCTAAAAATCTAGTGAATAAAGTGAGACAAAATAGACTTTCTCACTGAATCTCTTCTTTCCACAGCACTACATTAATATGCTCTTAATACATAGAAAGCTGAAGTTCTTGAAGTTATTAAAGTACATCAAATGTGTACCACAACCTCATTAATAATGTACTATATAAATAATATACAATATATGTCAGTCTCTGGTGCTTTACGCCCATAGGTCTCCACAAATTTGAATAAAAGGTAAATGAACCCAAAGACCAGAGCTCAAAAATAAACATGAAGTTGAAGAAAATGCCAGATACATGTGAATTATTTAAGCACCAGTCTACTAGTAGAATGTCACAAGTTGGACATTACCTTCCCAACTTTTAACTGTCCTTATCAGAAATATGAAAAAGAGAGTCCATAAAGAAGAGTGCTTCATAGAATATGCTCTGGCATAGATCATCTTGGGGTCAAATCCTGGTACTGCTACTTACTGTAGTACCTTGGGCAAGTTACTGAACCTCCACAGTCTCAGCTTCTTTTTCTACAAAATGAGAAAAATAATACTAAAACTTCATGCTTAAAAATAGCAAAGCACGATATCTGGAACATGCTAAGCACTCCACAAATGTTGACTCTCACTTTATATAAAAACATGAAATATGAAGTGTTATGTGTGTGCTTATATATACATATATGTTATACACGTAGATTAATTATGCAT
>NW_006987752.1:0-732 GCF_000164805.1 Carlito syrichta
ATCTGTGGATGTGACTTTATTTGAAGATAAGGTCTTTGTAGATACAGTCGAGTTGACATAAGGTCATCTTTGATTAGGGTGGGCTCTTATCCCATATGACTGGTGTCCTTAAAAGAAAAGGAGTGGAGGAGGGGTGCGGACAAAATAAACAAACAAACAAAAAACAAGAGAAAAGGGAGATATTGGAGTAGAATGTCATGAGAAGATGTAAAGACACACAGACACAGAGGAAGATAGTCACGTAGAGATGGAAGCAGAGACTGGAATTGTGCTGCCACAATCCAAGGAACACCTGGGTTACCAGAAGCAGGAAGAAACAAGGAAAGATCCTGCTTTAGAGAGTATGGAAGGAGCACAACTCTGCCAGTATCTTGATTTTGGACTCCTGTCCTCCAGAATTGTGAGACAATATGTTTGTTTTGGGCCACTCAGTTTGTGGTATTTGTTAGGGCAGGTCTAGAAAAGTAATACAATATTGAATTATAAAAAACACAAAAGCAATTTGGTCACAGAGTGTGTTTTGATATCTTTTGTTACTAACATTTGTTTTTCTACCTTTCTTTCTTAAATTATACATAGAATTAACTACAGTTCTTTTTTTTTCCTTTATATGTGATTGAAGAATGTTTTCATTTTTCTTTGTCTCCAGGAGACAATAGTCAAATATAACTTTCTCATAGTTGATAGAAATTTGAATTTATACGGAGATTGATAGAAATAATTCTGGAGATG
>NW_006987753.1:0-682 GCF_000164805.1 Carlito syrichta
TCCTCTTGAGAGATGTAATCGGGTATCTGGTAGTATAAGTCCTATAGGTTCCTCGGGAAATTAAGGACATTTTCCTGGAAAAAAGTATCATCTTGCCATATTTGGATGTAACTTTGGTCTTAACATGAACTTGGTAATCTTTAAATTTCCGTTTGTACTTTATTTGGAGAGGGGCAGACTGTTTTGCAGTTGCCAAATATTTAGTACGAATTATTAAAATGTAACCAGGATCCATGGATTCCACGTCCCTAGCAAAGCTCTGGGCATCTGCATTTCTATACACAGAGTTTCGGAATCCACATGGAAACGTAAATTCAGGGCATCTTGCTGAGAATGAAAAAGGAATCCAGTTCTTGGGGCTCTCAAATGCCTAAATTTACAAATTCTCTTGATAAGGTTTAATCAGCAATATGGGTTTGTTTGTCGTCAAATTTTAGTGTGTCTTTTGAAAAGGGACCAGAAATCTTGGGTTCCAATTCCTGAAGAACTCTATGGGAGTCTTTATCTTGATATCCAAGCAACTGGAATTCTAGGTCACCAGGAAATATATTGGCGTCTTTCTGAGAATGAAGCACTAATTTCAGTATTGGGAGTCATCATATACAGAACACTACACAATCTGATGCTATGGAAGAATAAAGAATCTTGGTTACACGAGGCCTCCATCCCCAAAACCTACAGA
>NW_006987754.1:0-710 GCF_000164805.1 Carlito syrichta
CAACCACATACTATTTTAGCACTTTCATTAGTTTAGAAACTTTTGGATGTTTTTAGTATTGTGTTACAGCTTTTGAGTCGTTTTTGAACAGGATCATAGTCAATTTTCCAGAATTATCAAATATCTAAATTTTTATATTAATGTGGAGCTCAAGTACTTAACATTGTAAATCTCCATGGTATTTTGGCTTATATATATTGGGCCCCAAATTCTCTTTTTCCTGTGATCCTGATTTTAAAAGGTTGGTGATTAATTGTATCAGATTAATCCGATACTTTGTTGCAGAGTACAGCATTATGTCTTAGGTAGAGAAAATACTATGGGATTCAATGGAAATACTCTTTTAAAAATATAAATTGGGTTAAAATGTAAAGGGAATGTGATTTTATATTTCCTTCGAATATATAAGTGAAACTTTTCTCTAAGAATTGCACATTTGTAACATTTAATCAAAGTTAACAAGCAAAAAATACAGAGTGCATCAAGAAAATGTACCCACATTTTAAGAATGGAAAAAACTGTGTTAAATAAATATACTCTTTTAGCTTCTAAAATTTTTAAGATTTATTATGCATTCTGTCTTCTGAATAGCACTTACGTATACTGAATCTCAAGTTTCAATCATCTAAGATCAGGAATTATCATATAGATCAGGAATCTCAACAAGTTTCTATTTAGGCAGAATAAAACATGCAGAATTTTATGAGAAA
>NW_006987755.1:0-2344 GCF_000164805.1 Carlito syrichta
CTCCCAGAATTTCATAGTCTAAAATTTGATTTGTAATATTTCGTTCAAATTTTTTATTAAAAACATAATAGCTAAGTTAAGTACTGTGGTACGCTCTTAGAGGAATACCTGCAGTTACAACCTGTACTGTTTAGGCACAGTTTATTCACCCTGCCTGACACTACTCTGGGAGAAAGAGCATCATATATTGGTCACAGGTTTGCAACATACCTTTCCTAATACTGAACAACACCTTAGCTTTTGAGGGAGTGGTCTTCCGTTTGGATCTATAAGAACCACTGATGAAGCAACACGTCTGCTTTTACTTTCTCTTTGATCCTAGTTTTGTATCTACTACGGCTGCTTAATGATGGCTTGATGATGGAGAATTGCTGTGCAGACCTGACTTTAGATAATGCTTTTTTTAAATGTGTAGCTCTGGATATTCAATCACTTGGTGTCCTGCAATCAGGCAGGCATTCAATCTATGGTAGGGCCAACTAGCATAAGCAAAGAGGTGTGGGGGTTTTTTTGTTTGTTTGTTTTTCTGTACAGAGTGTAATATTTGCCTGTGAAGAAAAGTATGACTGTTACAAACCTGAGGTCTCTCACCTTGTGACTTTCTAATTAGAGTTGGATACGGCATCCATGTAGTATTGTCAGTGCTGAGCATATTGAATCTTACTGATCATCAGATCCATGTGGCAGAGCTTCACATTAGACCAGCTGGAGATCTTTATATACAACTCTAGGCTTTTCTCAATGTTTATGCCTTATGACCTTACAGTGTACTAAATGTATGCTTCTAGTGGTAAACCAATTAATATATGTTGCTTCTGATATTCACAAAAGCCTCCCAAGCATCATGTATTTTCCGTGACTGGAAATACCCAAGTAACTATTTTTCACTTTGAAGAGAGTATTCCAACTTGAATAAGTCCAGAAACATCCAAACTATATCCTGTCCCTGAATCTGGGAGTTTATCTCCTGCATGCATGTTTCTTATGAGACTCTTCAAACCACCTGCTATATCATCATGATGGCATCAGTGTAGTATTCTAGTATATGTTTTCGGAATGTTCTGATGCTTATAATCCTTGTGAACTAAATATTGACACAGAGCCAGCAGGTAGACACAGTCTTAGACAGGACAGAAAAAGCATATTACTGTCTGCTAGGTGAATGCAATTTTTTGTGCTTTGTCTGCTTATTGGGATGTGGGCAGAAAAAAGAACTTCCACATCAAAACTTGCCTAACAAATGTCAAGGGCAATACTGATCCTTCAAGGAAAGAAACTGCATCTGGAACAGCACTGTGTAATTGGAAACACCACCTAATTAACTTTATAGGAATTCACTGCCCTTATGCAAGGTCTTTCTGCCTTTGCACAGTTCATATAGGCAAAGGAGTTGGGCATGTGTTAGGAGTGTCTGCTCCTGCATGTGTCAAGACTTTAATGTGACACTGAGCTCTCTGAGTCCTCCAGGTGAACATAAGGCATGTCTGAGAATGCCGAGTTTGTAGGAATAATACCCTATACTACTGGGCTGCTAAGGTAGTTTTTTCTTCTGTCATAATTAAGGACCTGAATAATTAAGTAGACTTGGAGCCATGAACAATTGGTGTCAACACAATGCATGTCCTTTGTTGACTTCTCTTCCTCCATAATGCACTTCTGAATCATGGTTTCAAATGAGTCCTTCACACTGGCAGAACTCAACTGATATCCAAAATTCTAATTGCAGGGGAATCTGGGGAGAGTTATTTCTAGCTCTATTATCTTTGAAATAAGTAAAGATGTAATAGAAAAAGATTGGCATGGTGGTTGAGCAAGTTCTTCCACTGTTTGCAGTTGCCTCCCATATAATATTGTCAGTCCTGGATTCCACGTGAGCCTTTCTTAAAAGCTCCACTGTGTTTACAAAAGGACAAGTGTCAATTAAAATGTAAAAAAGAAGAGAGACCATTTTTATAATAATAGTCATAGAATTTTACACTGTGTTAGTGGTTATTTAGTCTTTGTATGGACTTAAGTCTTGGGGAGATAATAGTTCAAAGCTATTCTATAGAAAAGTTCTTCATGATTAAATTATCTTGTCAGCAATGTTCTCTAATAGGATTGGAGTAACTTTAGAAAAATGGATTTTATTTATAGTATTTAACTTTTCAAGGGCCAGTGAATTAAATTTATATTATATGGCCTTTAATGCTTTAATGTTATCACCCTACATTACAGCATTTCGCTTACTGAGCACTTACTAATGCCTGTCAGGATGTTACGGATTCTTACAGTCTAACTTATATGCACATAGCAAACTCTACAGAGCAGATATTATCACAGTCAGTATTTTACAGATGTGGAA
>NW_006987756.1:0-798 GCF_000164805.1 Carlito syrichta
AGATTTTCCACAATATTTGAGGCTTGCAAAGGCACATTTAGGAAATAGAATGTGTCAATAGATGAGATGAAGGAAGAGAAGTAAAAGGATTGGCCTGAAAATAATAAAAGAGAAGAAAAAGCAAGAGTACTTACAGCACACATTAGTCTTTTTAGGAACCACCAGAGGGCCACTCATTAGCTTCAGAGCCCTAGGTTCCTGACCCCTGTTTTGCAATTCTTAGGGAGATAACTTATTCTTGAAATGGAAAAAGGAAAGCTACTACTTTTACCATCTCATATTACTTTACCCCTCCTGGTCTTTGCTTCTTTTTTTTGTTCCCATATTTCTCACTCTTCCTGAAAATAACAAAGACTCGTGTTTATTCTAATATTTATTTCCACTTATAATTCTTATTTTCAACTCTTCCTGAAAATAACAAAATCTCGTGTTTATTTTAATGTTTATTTCCACTTATAATTCTCTTTCTTCCTTATGATTCAGAAGTTTTCTTGAGTTAAAATTGCTCTTCAGTTAATATTTACAGTAGAATTAATATGTAAGTAGGAGTTCTATTTAAACTGAACATGAATAACAGTAAATACAGAGTTAACAAAGAATTGAGGAGAATTATTTTCATTTATTTATACTAAAATAAAATACTTTTTGCTTTCAGGTTAAGGTTATTTCAGAAGTTTGACAATTTCTGGATTCTTGTCTGTGAAGGTGATGGAAGTGTAGTTGAGTCTTGTCAGAAATTCATAAGTTCACTTGAAGAAACAGGCAAGAACTCACTCTTTTTATTACTAGTTAACATGA
>NW_006987757.1:0-714 GCF_000164805.1 Carlito syrichta
CTACAGGAGAATTACTGAGTCACAAGGCAGGTCAATTTCTTGTCCCTTTAGAAACCATCACAGAGTTTTTCAAAGATGTTGCTCTAGTTTTCAGCCCATATGCAGTGTAGAAGCATTTTTTATTTCCAAATCCTCACCAGCATCTGTTGTTTGTTTTATTAATGATGGCCATTCTTACAGGGTGTATGTGGTATTTCAATGTGGTTTTCATTTGCATTCCTTTGATGATGACTGAGGCTGAGCACATTTTCATATGTCTGCCGGCTGCCCAATCTCTTATTATGAAAAACGTCCAACCATGTTTTTGTCCACTTTTTGAAGGGACTGTTTGTTTTTTGTCGAGTGTTTGAGTTTCCTGTAGATCCTAGATGTTATGCCTTTGTCAGATATGGAATTGGAAAAGAGTTTTTCCCATTTTTGGGGCAGTCTCCCTTCTCTTTTGATGGTTTCTTTTGTTTTGCAGTAGTGTATTAATTTGTTGTGATCCTACTTGTCTAACTTACTTCTTAAGGTATGGTATTTAGGGTTCTGAAGAGGAATTACTTCGCAGTTCCTGTTTCTATAAAGATCTGTCTTGCGTTTTCTAAGATTATTATATTTTGGTGTTATACTTTAGGTCTTTGTTCCATTTAGAGTTAATGTTTATGGTGATAGTTAGAGGTTCTGTTTCAATATTGTGCTTTATAATCCGACTATTCCCAGCACCATTTATTG
>NW_006987758.1:0-542 GCF_000164805.1 Carlito syrichta
ATTTCCAGAGTCCGCGGATTCAAGACCAACATGGACAACTTGGCGAGACCTTTTCTCTACAATAAATCAAAAAATAGCTAGCATAGTGGTGCATGACTGTAGTTCCAGCTAATCTCTAGACTACCCATAATGCTTATTATAATGAAAATCTTATGTAAATAGTTGTTATTCTATATTGTTTAGAGAATAATGACAAGAAAATAAGCTTGTACAAGGTCAGTATATACACAATCATTTTTTTTGGTGGGTAATATTTTTAATTCACAACTTATTGAATCCACAGTTGCTGGACCCATGGATAGCCTATTGTACTTATTTTGGTTATCCTATCCACATATCATCTCTGTATGTTATGTTTGTATGGATGAGGGTAGATAATTTATCTCTTTAGTTCACAGATTCTTCATAGCAAAAGAACTCATACTAGAAGAACCTCATCTGAAAACATCACCTGAGGAAGTTTAATTGGCACTATTCTAGATGTTGGATTGAGATCATTATTGGATGAGATTTAGTCTGGGGATTGGGGGAGGGTGAGTGTG
>NW_006987759.1:0-761 GCF_000164805.1 Carlito syrichta
TATTTCCTTATGTGTCAGGAATTTTCTCATCTTTGGCTCTTATGTTCTTCAGAGTCCTGTGATCGCCTCCCTTGTCCATATGTCCTCTTTACTTTTCTCTTCTCTTGAAGTGCTTGTTTCTAAAGAGAACTCAAAAGAAGCTTTTAGTAATGTTTCCCAGGTCCCTCAAGGTTGCTTTCCGTTTTAGCTGATCTGTCATAAAAGTGTCTGATTAGTATATTATGAGTTCAGTGAAAACTCACTTTATAAATGTTAACTTAGAGTTTTAACTATTAAATTAAGTAAAAACCTCAACATTAATCTTTATCCTAAGTCAGTGAAAACAGGGTTATAAATCACCTACATAACTCCTGTACAAGTGTTTGAACTTATAACGAATTCATAATAAACTTACTATAAACTTGTGCTTCTAAAAAACCTTATGTCTAAACACTAAACTACATAATTCTAAATCAAATAAGAAGTGAATATACTTATATCATTTATTATTTAAGCAATAACTAGTAACTTATAACCAAGTGAAAGAAAACTTTCTTGATGTGCTTCAGAGTTTAACACTTGCATATGTTAGGAAAGGCCAAACAGCATAGTGGGAAATGGAAAAATGAACCATGACATTTCCAGGTTAGCTATGATTCTTTGCATAAACATGCCATCTTCTTCTTCCACGACTGCACAGAATTTATTCAGCTGTATTTACAGCAAGACAGAAGACAGATGGCCTCAGCTGTCTGGACTGGCTTTGCAGCTGGGGGTCCTCA
>NW_006987760.1:0-3310 GCF_000164805.1 Carlito syrichta
AAAAGGGGAGGAGAGCAGAGGAAACAGCCTCAGTAAATGCACAGTGATGGGAAAGTGTGAGTCAGTTGGGGGGAGGAGACAGAATTAATGCTAGTTGTTTATAGCTGCACAAGCATTGAAGAGGAGTAATTGGAAATAAATGTGAAAAGATAAGTTTTCTTTTGATTAAAATTTGTATGGCAATTGATTATTTGGACAAAATATATCCACTTGAAAATATTTGGTGGGAAGATAAAATTAAACATAGTTTTAGAAACATATGAGAGAAATACATAGACAGATATTGGATTAAATTAATGAGTGAATGCCTTTAAAAATAAACAAGAGTCCAAACAAAGGATATCTAAAATCTTACATTGCCAATACTTGGAAATTATTTGATGGTGAGTAGAATTGATATTATGAACAGTGAACACATTTTGGTATTGGGGAATGGGTTTGGATTACATATAGAAATATTGAAACTCAAGGATGCTAATGTTAGCTATGGAATGGAGATTGCAAGATTAGATTTTAAGAAAGTATAGGTTGATTGGAAATAAGATTATGTCTTTCTTTTTTTTTTGAGTTGGAGTCTCTGTCACCCATACTGGAGTGCAGTGGCCGCTCCGAGCCACCGCAGCCTCGACCTGCTGGGCTCTGGTGATCCTTCCGCCTCAGCCTTCCAAGTAGCTGGAACTACAGGCATCCGCTACCACACCCGGCTAGTTTTTGATTTATTGTGGAGATGAGGTCTCGCCAAGTTGCCCAGGTGGGTCTCGAACCCGTGGACTAAAGCAATCCACTCACCTCAGCCTCCCAAAGCGCGGGATTACAGGGTGAGTCACTGAGCCCGGCGAGATTATGTCTTAAAGAAGAAAGTAAGGGAAGGAAGGAAAAGGGAATGAGAAACATAATTATAATTTTCCATTTTCTTTTAGCCCCATAATCTCTTCTCTGTCTCTTTCCCTTCTATCCATAGGCATTTCATGTCTTTTCTAATTTATGAAATCCCCACCCTCCTGCCCAGAATTGTGGATACAGATTTCCCAATCATCTCTTCGGATTAAAGCTTTTTATAGGAGAAAACTCAAATTTGTTGAGCTTTGCAATTTGCCTATATTGACCTAATTTCACCTAATTAAATTCACTAAGGGAACTAGTTACTCCTTTAAAGAAAAAAAATCTGTGAATTTTTGCTAGAATTGGCATTTTTAAATGGTTTTTAAATACTCTTTTCTCTTGCTTCTATTAGCTTTCTTCTTATTCTTTCTGACTTGTGCTTTCTTTTTCTTACTGAAATATTAGATTTCTTTAACATTTGTTGAACTCCTATAATATCCCAGGCACTCTCTGAGTATTGGGAAGTTAAGAATAAAAATAAGACTCAAGAAAGCCACATAGCCCAACCTAAGTTTCCCAGAGAGATCTCTGAAAAAGAAGAAATGTGGGGAGTATGAGAAAATGTATTTCAAGTTTTGAGGTTCCACTGTATCCCCCATACTAGTGAACAGTGGCATGATTATGACTTACCACACACTAGATATACTGTGTTCAGGCAATCCTCCCACCTCAGCCTCCTGAATAGCCGGGACTTCAGGAACATGCCACCATGCCTAGTTAATATTTTAATGTTTAATAGAGACAACATCTCACTGTGTTGTCTTGGCAGGTCTTGAATTCCTAGGTTCAAGCAATCCTCCTGTCTTGGCCTCTGAAAGTGCTGGGATTATAGGCATGAGCCACTACACCCAGTGAGGAAACATTCTAAAGAGTTGAAAAAACACTTCACAGGGCTTTCTTGATAGTTCTTTTGCTGCTTTCTCATGGTTTTCATTTCATATCTCATTTCTTTAAGCACTTTCAACATATTTATTGTACATCCTTAGTCTAAAAATTACATTAGTTGAAATTTTATGGGTTAGTTTATCCTTTTTTTTTAAACTTGCTTACAGTGCTGTATTTCACCATGTGTTTTATAAAAGAATGTGCAGTTAGATTTAAAAAGAGCCTCACATAAAATTCTTGGGCATTGTGTGCTGAGGAAGTAGTTCTTCTGAAGGAGATTTATGTTTGCTTTTGCCACTTATCTGTGATCCCTGCATAAAAGACTGCTCTTTGGTTTAGTTTCTCAGCTTGTGATTTTTCAGAGAACATGTGCTTATAATTAAATCCCAAACATGAGCTTCTGTTTATTCCAAGGAGAAACATTTTCTTCCTACCCAGCTTGGGAGAGGCAAGTTTCCCCTGTCATCTCAATTTGTCAGTGGGATGATTAATTTTACACCCTTCTCTGAGAGTGACTCTTATTTCATTTCAGTATTTTCTGGTGTTCAATTGTCTCCCTGTCATTCTGGGCAAGTTTGAATCCTATCTCTGTGAGTTCCTTGCTCACCTAATGAAACCTTGTGGCTCTTACAATCAGCAAATTCCCAGTGCAGGCCTATATTCTAGTTTCAGATTTTTCTTCATTTACCTCTTGCAGTCTCATTACTTTACTGAAGGTTTGACTATGCATTTCTTTTGTTGTTGTTGTTGTTGTGAGTTGGAGTCTCACTCTGTCTCCCAGACTGGAGTGCAGTGGCTGCTCCCGGCCACTGCAGCCTCGACCTGCTGGGCTTCGGCCATCCTGCCACCTCAGCCTTCGAGTAGCCAGAATTACAGGCACGCGCTACCATTCCCAACTGATTTTTTGATTTATTGTAGACATGAGGTCTCGTCAAGTTGCCCAGGTGGGTCTTGAACCCACAGGCTGAGACAATTCATTCACCTCAGTCTCCCAAAGTGCAGATTACAGGCTGAGTCACCAAGTACGGCTTGCGTTTCTGAGAGTAAGGAAGGTGGAACAGAGTTTGAGGAGTGGGCACACTATCTTGTCTACCATATTGTTGCAAATATGTCTGTGAATTTGTATTAAAATAATAATTAAATTATCTTTAAAAATTCCAAAATACTCAGCTATTTTATTTCAAATTTGACAGCAAATATTTAAAATATTGAGCATCTCCTCTATTTTATTGCTATTTTCTTCATTTCTTTACTTAATTTATTGCTCTGTTGAAAGCAAGTTTTATCAACCTTTCCCTGTGCAAAGCTTCCTACCCTGTGTATACCTCCCTTTATGGAAATATTTTGGAAGGAATTCAAAATGTAATAAATGTATGTTTATTTATTTATTTATAATATATTTCAATAGATAGCTACAATGTAAAACATTTATATATGCATATACATATACAAATTTATATATTTTTGTGTGCATCATTGTTGTAATGAAAGCATAGGATTTTATTCTTTTTAACCATTGTCTCTACTGCTAGTCATATGTTTT
>NW_006987761.1:0-762 GCF_000164805.1 Carlito syrichta
TCTTATTGTTTTGCATGAAAACTTTAAAAATTCTACACACTAACTAACCTTTTGGCTGTATATCCTTTGAAAATATTTTCTAAGCCGGGCTCAGTGGCTCAGCCTGTAATTCCACGTCTTTGGGAGGCTGAGGTGAGTGGATTGCCTGAGCCCGCGGGTTCGAGACCCACCTGGGCAGCGAGACCTCATCTCTACAATAAATCAAAAAAATCAGCCAGGCGTGGTAGCGCATGCCTGTAATTCCGGCTACTTGGAAGGCTGAGGCAGAAGGATCGCCGGAGCCCAGCAGGTCGAGGCTGCGGTGGCCAGGAGCGGCCATTGCACTTCAGTCTGGGCGACTTTGTGAGACTCCAACTCAAAAAGAAAAAAAAAAAGAAAATATTTTTTACACCTACATTTATCTTTTAATGTTGCTTTTAGTGAACAGGATATCTTAAAATTAATATGCTATAATTGAAACATTTTCCCCTTTGTTTGCATTTTGAAACATTGCATGAGAAATTCTTCTTAAGCTCCAAAGTCATAAAAATATTTTATTATATTTTCTTCTAAATATTGAAAAGATTTTATTTTCTTATATAGTTTTTCACTCATCAGGAATCGACTTTTGTATATGATGTAAGTAGGGAACTTTAAAAAAAAATAGAAAACCAGTTCTCTTAACACCACTAATTAATAGCTATCTCTTTGGCTGGTTTGTAAAGTTTTAGGAGTTGTCTCTATGACTTGTGAAATTTCTCTATATGTATTGTTCTGTTGGGA
>NW_006987762.1:0-764 GCF_000164805.1 Carlito syrichta
CAGCCAGCTGACTTAACCCATTAGTTAACTAGCTAATTACCTGACTCAACCTGCTGACTTAACCCATTAGCTAACTAGCTAGCTAGCTGTCTTAGCCAGCTGATTAAATTAAAAGCTGACTTAACTAGCTGAGTTATCTAGCTTACTTAACTACTTAGCTAGCTGACTTTACTGGCTGACTTAACTAGTTATCTAGCTGACTTAACTACCTGAATTAAATAGCTAACTATTTAACTAACTGAATAATGAGCTGACTTAATTAGCTAACTATTTAGGTATCAGACTGAGGTAACTGACTTAAATATTTAGCTAAATATTGAGCTAGGGGACTTAGCTAGCTTATTTAGCTAGCTAGCCAGTTAGCTAGCTCACATAGGTAGCTGACTTAACTAGTTGGCTAACAAGATAGGCAGCTGAATTAATGAGTTGGTTAATGAGTTAGATAACTGCTTTAACTAGTTTGTAAATGAGTTAAATAGGTGACTTAAGTAGTTGGTTAACGTGTTAGTTAGGTGACAACTTGTTGGCTGATGAGTTGGCCAACTGTCTAGCTAGCAGTCTAGCTAGCTGGTTTAACACATTGGCTGACTACTCAGCCAACTTGTTAGCTGGCTTAACATGTTGGCCGACTAATCGGCCAGCTATCTAGCTTGGTTAAACAGTTGGCTGACGAGTTGGCCCCATAGTTCGGGTATTTGTCTGGGTAGTTAGCTCACCTAATTAGTCGGTCGACTAGTGACCGACTACTTAGCTGACCTAACTAG
>NW_006987763.1:0-5483 GCF_000164805.1 Carlito syrichta
CGGGCAGGCTCTAGACAGCGAGAGTGGCGCTGGGACCCAACAGAGGACTTCAGCCAGAAATGGAACCAGCGTCTCTGAGGGGCGGGTGCCCAGAGCCTCCCTGTGTGACCGGCGGCTTGATGCCGGGTGCCCGGGCTGGAGACAATGCAGCCGGGGAGGGATCTGGAGGGGGCTGGGACCGGAGACTTCCACACACGAGTAGAACGGCAGCAGTGGGGCGGGGGCGCAATATCTGGCCTTGCGTGGGACTGAAGTTCCCGGGCCTGCCCCCAGCGCGGTTGGTGGTGGGCTGGGGGATGGGGGTAGCGAAGTGATAGCCTTTTTGGGGAACTCACGTTCAGAGAATCTCACAAGTTCACCTATGCCGTCGCCATCTTGCCCCGTCTCCCCTGGAGAATACTTTTTAAAAATTTTACCTGTATGAAGATATCTGAGGTTTTTGTATCTAGATGTCTACATCTCTTGCTAGACTTGGAAATTTCTTAGCTATTATTTTGTTAAATATGTTTTATATTAATTTTCACTTCACCTTCTGGGACACTGAATATTCAAGTATTTGGGAACTTAATGATTTTCCAGGTGTCATGTATGCATTATTCATTCTTATTATATATTTTTCTTAAATTTTTTTGATGGAGTTATTTCAAAAAACCTGTCTTCAGGTTTGAAATTCCTTTTCTGTTTGATCTGCTCTGTTGTTGAAAGTTTTAAATACATTTTATATTTCATTTAACACATTCTTCATTTTTAGAATGAATAATCTGGAAATTTGTTTGGTTCTTTGCTATATCTATCTATCTCTTTAGTAGCAGTTTTATTAATATCCTGAATTGGTTTTCTGATATATTTTTATTGTTTTTATGTATTCTCTTTTACCTAACTCAGCATTCTTAAAATTCTTACTTTGAATTTTTTTCCTGCAATTTCATATGTTTTTTTTTCTTCTTCTTTTTCTTTTTAAATCCTTGACTGGAAAATAACTTATTTCCTTTGGAGATTTCATGTTTCTTTGACATTCATGTTTCTTGTGTCCTTGCATTGTTATCTGAAATTCTGTTGTAACAGTTGATACTTCCAATTTTTTTTTTTTTTTTTTTTAGTAATTTTGCTTTGGTTGAGGAGGACGTTTTCCTGACTATGTAGCTATGCTGTAGGTTGAGTAGGGTACTCTGTTGTTGATTTTGAGTGCCTGTAGGACTGTAATCTACGTATGATTTTTTTTTCTGTAAACAGGGTCAGTGGTGTCTCTGATTTTCTCAGTGGATTATCCTGTGTTTGTTACTAATAGCTATGGTGAAGTTTTGTTTGGGATGGGAACACGATGTGGGTTTTTCTTTGGGCTCCAATTGTGGTGGTGGCTTGCCAACTGTGCCTGTTCTTGGGCCCAAGGGTGATATACACCATGCCAGGGAGTTCCAGCAGCAATGTGTGCACTTGGAATTGTTATATCTTATACAGATTTCAAACATTCTATATTATTACTATAATAGGTGGCCTCAGTGTTCATGCAACCCAGGTAGCAATCATTGCATTTAACAGCAGACTGTAGCCAGGTGTGGTAGCTCACACCTATAATCTCAGTACTTTGGGAGGCAGAGACAAGAGGACTTCCTGAGTCCAGTGATTCAAGACTAGCCTGGGCAACTTGGTGAGACCTCCTCTCTACAATAAATCAAAAAATCAGGGAATAGTGTCACGCCTGTGGTTACAGCCACTTTGAAGGTTGTGGTGAAGGACCTAAACACTTTAGTTCAAGGCTGCTGTGACTGCTGCTGCACTCCAACTGGGTGACAGAGTGAGATTCTGTCTCAAAACAAAAAATGACAGACTTTTAGTATCTTTATTAATGTGAAACACACAGATCTATCCAGCTCACAGATTCTGAGAAGTGTGAGGCACCATGTAGAACAGTGTAGGTCAACGGCTATCAGCGCTGGGATTATTCCTCAGAATCTAATCAAAGCAGAGAAGACTCAGGGGGATAATGTATTATATTTAATATATGATCAGTGCAAGCCTTATATGTGCTCAGAACCAGTAGCAGACACACTCAAGGGTCAGTACCAATTTAGAACTCAAAGGGCAACTTGGTCCTTAGCTTGGTGCCCAAGCCCCTTGTTGGAAATCTTCCATTCAGCTGGATTAGGAAGGATCTGCACTCAGCTGAATTCCGTGATGGACTACTCCACCTCTGGGGCTTAGTGTGAGCCTGAGCAGCACCTTATTTAATGGACAGATGCATGTTGTACAGACAGGAGGACTGGAAGGAGAAATATCACAGAATCAGCAGCCATTGTCTATAAATGGCAGAAGAATTCAGTATTTTCAAATTTTCTTTTTATTTCACTGTCTTTATAACAAAGGATCAGTGAAGAAATACGATAGAATGTTTTGCCTGGAATTGAATCCAGTCTTCCAACAATGGTTGCTTTTGTTAAGTACAGACATCATCTAGAAAAGATGTCATATGAAGTAGCAACCTATGTGGATCCTGGGGAGGGAGTAATCTTGGAAAGTATCAGGGAAGTAGTGGCAATATAGGTCAGCTTCATAAATGGCAGAGGGATTCCTAAGACTCTCATGAATCACAGCCTTTATTTTAGTGTTTGCCCTTTTTTAGGTTGACTGCTTTACATTGATGAGGTGACCTTTACCTAGAAAGTCAAAGGCTCTGTTTCTCCTTTCTGTCCCTCTCTTCTCCTTTGCCTTACTTTCTCATCCTTTGTCCCCAACAAGCAACGCTCCCTGATTGCTTCAGAAGCAACACCACCAAGGTACTAATGGCCACTTTGTGTCCTCTTAGTTCTCTCTGAAGACTCAATGGAGAAGCTTCCTATGACAAGGCAGTGGAGGTGACCACATCAAATGCCAAGGTCAGGTCACCTGTCTTTGTCTAAAAAGGAAATGTTGGTATCTTGGTTTCTTTATTTCCAATTGAAATAGCAAGTGAAAATCTTAATGTGGATATCATAGATGATTCATACATTTCCCTGATGGAAAGGAATTTTTGAGGGAGGGTCTGTTACCCACTATGACGTGATTTTAAGACATCATTAAAAATGACAAGATCCAATTGGGCATGGTGACTCAAACCTGTAATCCCAGCACTTTAGGAGATTGAGGCGAAAGGATTGCCTGAGCCCAAAGGTTCGAGACCAGCTTGGGCAACTTGGTACGACCTCATCTCTACACTATATCAAAAAAATTAGCCAGCTGTGGTAGTATGTGCCTGTAGTTTTGGCTACTTGAAAGGCTGAGGTGGAAGGATTATCTGAGCCCAGTGATTCGATGCTGGGGTGGCTTTTAACATGCCACTGCACTCCAGCCTGGGCTGCAGGGTGAGACTCTCTGACTCAACAACAGCAGCAAAACAGGCAAGATCAGCTACAGAGTGTATGGTAGCAAAGTTTTATCTCAGTAGCTTTTTTCTTTCCTTAGAAAACAATTTTGTAATTGCCACCTAAGTTGGATTGAGATACAGCCTCCATGAAGCCGGTGTCATAGCATGAGTGTGTTAGCTCTGTACTTGCATTCGGGTTTCCTTCCTTGATCATTGTTTCTCATCTGCAAACAGGAGACAGTGTGGTTGGTTGCTTATAGTAATTTATTTTCTGAAATCACAGGTGGCCTTAAGAGTCTATAAAAATGGTATGCATTCTGGAATCACCCACGTGCTTAGTTAATAAATAATCTAGATATTGAGGAATGTGTCATTATCTTGGTGGCCTCCCTGTGGAGAGGCACCCTAATTATAGCTTACCATTGTAAATCAGGATTTGGGATGTGATGGTAGAAACTGCTTTTCCAGATGAAGAATGAAAGGCATTTTCTGTAGGCCCTGGAAGTAACTGTGTTCCCCTTAGGGATGGAGAGTTGGGTACATGGGGCTGGGTGTGTGTGTGTGTGTGTGTGTGTGTGTGTGTGTGTGTGTGTGTGTGAACCTATGTGGTGTGATTCTGAATGTGTGTGTCTCTGCATGCTAGTGTTTTTCTACCTATATATATTCACCTAGCTACCAGCGTGTACATTGTTAACCAAAAGCCTCATCACCATTGTTACATTATTATGGACACAGGGTAATTAATCCCATCAAAAGTTTAAAATGTATGCAGTTCATTGCATGATGATTATACTTCAATTAACCTGGGAAATAAATCCCTTAAATGCTTAGGAATTTATTCTAGGGTTCTAATATATGTGGGTTCTAAAAGGACAAAACTTTTCAGAATTTCTGTTAATTGACCAGTAACAGCTTCACTTACTAGTATATCTCACCTCTTAATAAGCCTTTTTTATTTGCTTGAGTGGCCATGATACTTTCCTACTTCACAAGCATTTTTTAGGGATGGCCTCAGAATTAAACTTCCACAACCCATCATTTGTATGGAGTGCTGGGCATGGCCCCTTCCTCTGGAGTGAGACCCTGGTACAGCCACAGGATATACCCAACTCTGGTAGGAAACTGAGAAAAGAAGAGCCTGCAGCAGAATGGGAGGGAAATCACTCCAACCTTCTACAATGAAGTCTAATACTTACCTTCCTAAGAATAAAAAATGCCTTGTCCATGGGGAAATCAATTCTACTGTCACTTATCCTGATTTGGTTTCTGTGTTTTCTGCTCAGGAAACACTCTAAAATGGAGATTAAAACAATAAGTTGGGTTGTGGAACTGATTGTCATGGTGAATTCTTCCTAGGAGCATGAAGAACAGGATAGGCATTGCAAGGTTGGGAAAGATAAAAAAGTGGGACAGTAGATTATCCATAATGCCCTGTTGAATCCACTCTATTGAAATAGGTTCTTATTTTCTTCTGAAAAATCTTTACAAAAAAATGAAAAGTCAAGAAAGTTTTAAAACCATCAATATGAATATAGCATGAACCCAATTATGGTTTGAATTTTCTGTCAGGGCTTTCCTTCTGTGGGAATACATTGTATTTCAAGAGTTCATTGCCCTGTAGTTATCTGTGCTTTTCCCTCAAAACCAAACCACAAAACTTCTAACTTTTAAAATGTTACTTGTTTACCCCAGAAACTTTTCTCTCAAGGCATTATTGTCCTAGACATTGTGAATCTCTAGATCATAAATTACCAAAGGTGATAAAGGGGCTCTTGCTCTGTGTCGTTAAAGGTAAATATTAGTGTTAACTAATACTGAGGCTCCAAGAATTCATGGACTGCTTCACAGGGGCACTCCATGCGAGGGATCAAGGGAGAGCCTTGGCTTGTACCCAAAGAGGAAAATAATTTTAGGGGAAGAAAGAAGATAGAAGGTATTCAAGTTATAGCCCAGGGATTATCCTAGGATTGAAAATCAGGAGAATCATTTCAACATGATAATCTGGGCCTGGTCCAGATATAAAGCCTCTTCTGAGTAGGAATCGGTAGGCTGTGGACTTCATGACTATCACGAGCTCCTCTGGTGTCTCCCTAACAGCCTGAGAAAGGATCTTTTATCCTCTACCATGTCCTTTCCATATGCC
>NW_006987764.1:0-770 GCF_000164805.1 Carlito syrichta
CACCCAATAAAAAGGAGAACCAAACATGGACCACAAATGACTGAGACGGCCTAGTCCTTGGAGCACGCATAAGAGAGGAGTCTAGTCATTGAAGTACCCATTATTTAGGAGATGCAGTCACTAAGGCAGCAATCACTGAGAAAAGTTAGTCACTGGGGCACACATCTTTGAGAAAGATTGATCAAAGGGGCATTTTTAACAAAGGAGGGGCAGTCACTTCATAGAGGAGTACCAGTATCTGGCACATTGATCACAGGGGAAGGTCAGTAACTGGAACACAAATTGCAGAGAAGAACATGTCGTGGGAGCACCAATTATGGAGGAGTCATTAATAGAACAGCATCACAGAGTAGAGCTAATCACTTGGTACCCACCTTGGAAGAGGGCCAGTAACTGGGGCACGCATTACTGAGGAGGCCCAGTCAATGGAGCACATATTATGGAGGAAACCCAGAATCTGGGGCACCTATCACAGAGGAGGGTTATTCACTGGGGCACCCATTTGATAGAAGTCCAGTTATGAGGACACTCATCACAGAAAAGGGCTAGTCACTGTGACACCCATTACAGCAGGTGAGAGGTCATTGTGGTATCAATCACAGAGATAGTCCATTTACTGGTCACCTATTATGAAAGAGGCCCAGTCACTGTGACACCCTCACAGGGCAGGGTTAATCACTGCGACACCCATCATATATAAAGTTCAATCACTCTTGCACCAATCACAGGGGAGGCCCACTCAGTGGGGCCACAGTATGGAAGAGACCCTG
>NW_006987765.1:0-910 GCF_000164805.1 Carlito syrichta
CCGCTCCCGGCCATCACAGGCTCCATTTGATTGGCTCCGATGTTGCCTCCACCCCAACCTTCCAAGTAGCCTGAAGGACAGGCATGCACTACCATGCCCAGCTGATTTTTTGATTTATTGTAGAGATGAGGTCTCGCTGCCCAGGCGTGTCTCTAACCCACGGGCTCAGACAATCCACTCACCTCAGCCTCTCAAAGACGTGGGATTACAGGCTGAGCCACTGAGCCCAAATCATATGAATTCTTTATTGCAATTTCCAGGTATGAGAAGAAAGATTTCACTTAATGGTTATTTCATTCATTCAGTAGATTGACTAAAAGGCTAATGTTTACATTAAAAGAGGTAAGTAATGTCAGGGAAATAAGCATGTCAAATTGTCATTTATGACATCAGACTCAGAGATTTGACATCATACTGGGAGGGACCTTGACCACTGAGCAATCCTTAGGCTTCAAGAGCTTATGTACAGTGCTCTGCCAAATGCGGTAAACATGGTGGATTTCATTCCCAAGAAGTAAAGAAAACTATGTTTTCGCACCTATGCAAAAATTTCTCCAGGTATAAGTGACCATTCAAGAATCCACGAAACGAGGTAATCTTTTCTTTGTTAGCCAAGCAGTATTTATTCAAAGGACAGAGAATCACCCACACTGGAATGAAACCTGAGGGAGTGTCTGACAATGTAATCTTTTATTATTATGACCACCGAATATTATTGGAGCTTGGTTATAGCACAACCACATACTATTTTAGCAGTTTCTTTAGTTTAGAAACTTTTGGATGTTTTTAGTATTATGTCACAGCCTTTGAGCCATTTTTCTAACCAGATTTGACATCGCTTTAGCTAAGATCTTCGTCAATTTTCCAGAATTTTCAAATATCTAAATTTTTATTCTAATGCGGAACCCAA
>NW_006987766.1:0-767 GCF_000164805.1 Carlito syrichta
CCACTCATTTGTTTCCCCCCTTACTCCTTTATCTCTCCACCTCCCTCTTCAACCCACTGTCTGCTCCATTCTCTCCCCTCTGCTAACCACATTTTATTTCAGGGAGTAAACCTCCAGCTCCACTGCACGGACAGATTCCAAGGCAGTGGGAAGTGGGTACCAGATTACCCACACACGTGTCAGCGAATACCAGGACCAGCAGATAGATTTTGAATCACAGCTCCCCCCTTAAGTAAATCTCAAAACTGCAAAAGGACCACCCCCAACCTACAGTGCAACTCCAGAATTGAACAAAGAGGGCATACATAAAGAATAGGAGATTGAACAAACAGAAGTAAAACCAATCCCTGAATAACAGAATTAAAGAAGACGGTGACGTGGAGGGAAGGAAAAAGTAGGGAGGGGGAAACACCTCAGAAATGAAGAAAAACCAAAATAGGAGTATAGGTCTCACACAGACCCCTGGGAGATCAGACACTGAGAAAACAGATTCTGGAACACAAACAATGAAGAGCCCCCAGAATGACTGGTTATGTGCAACAAACCCAGACATCAAGACATTAATGGAGGGAATTTAAAAAATTGAGGAGAGACAAGAGGAAAATAGGAAGAAGCTGATGTCAGAAATGACAGCAGTAAAGAATACTGTGATGAGCCGGGCTCGGTGGCTCATCCTGTAATCCCGCGCCTTTGGGAGGCTGAGGTGAGTGGATGGGCCTGAGCCCGCGGGTTCGAGACCCGCCTGGGCAGCGAGACCTCATTCTCTA
>NW_006987767.1:0-5013 GCF_000164805.1 Carlito syrichta
CAGGGAAGGAAAATCAACACAAATAAAGAAAAACAAAGGAAGAATATGGGTCCTATACAGATTCCTAGAAGGACAACTGAGAATACAGACTTCAGAATTCAAACAACAAAGAGCCCCAGAATGAGTGGTCTCAAACCACAAATCCAGATATCAAGATATTAATATAAAGAATAAATAGACATGAGGAGAGATAAGAGGAAAGAATGAAGGAGTTGATAACTGACATAACAGCAATAAAGAATACAGAGAATGAAATAAATAACAAACCGATAACCATAAAAGCAGAATCAACCAAGCAGAAGAAAGAATCTCAGAGCTTGAGGACCAAAATGTGGAATTAACTCAAACTGTTAAAAATATAGAAAAGAAGTTTTAAAAGATAGAAAAATGCCTCCAAGAAATGAGCAACTCTATCAAGAGGGTGAACCTAAGATTAATCGAAATCCCTGAGGCAGATAGACAAAGACCACCCTGGAACAAACATTCCATGAACTTATCCAAGAAAACTTCCCTCAGCTTATCAGACATGTGACCATTCAAACACAAGAGGTTCAGAGAACCCCTGCAAGATGACAAATGAGAAGGCCAACTTCTATATACATAGCAATTCACTTACACAAAGTAGGTACAAAATAAAAAATCTTGAAGATAGCAAGAAAAATGGTCAGACTACCTACTGGAGAAGACCAATTAGAATAGCAGCAGACTTATCTACAGAAACACTTCAAGTTAGGAGAGACTGGAGTCCAATCTTCACAGTTCTCAAAGATAAAAAGTTTCAACCAAGAATTACCTACCCAGCTAAGCTAAGCTCCATCAGTGATAGAGAATTAAAATCTTTCCCAGATGTTCAATCCCTAAAAGTTAATGCCACCTCCATCCAGCTCTATAAGAAACATCTAAGAAAGTATTAAAACAGAAAGAAAAAAAAAGAACAATGTTCTTTCCAATAATGCAGAAAAAAAGATTGAAAACACACATAAATCAATTCAAAGAAATCAAAAGACAACAGACAGCAGTAGCAAAAATGAGCTCTATAAGAACCTCATGACAGGGATAAACTCTCACATCTCAATAATTAGCCTGAATGTGAATGGACTAAATATACCACTAAAAAGACACAGAATGGCAAAATGGATCAAATATCATGATGAAACAATATATTGTCTAAGAGACTCATCTCACCAGAAAGGATACACACAGACTCAAAGAAAGAAGATGGAAAACAAATTTTCAGGGGAACAGAACACAAAAGAAAGCAGGAGTTGCAATCTTAATATTAGACTAAATAACTTCTAAATTATCCAAAATTTAAAAGATGCATAAGGTCATTATATAATGATAAAAGGATCAATCCAAAAACAAGAAATATCCATCTTTAACATATATGCACTCAACATAGGAGCACCAACTTTCATGAAGCAGCTACAAGGTAAACTAAAAAACGATACTGACTTTAGCACTATCATAGCGAGGGACTTAAATACCCCACTAACAACCCTAGATGGAACATTAAGACAAAAAGTCAGCAAGGAGATCCAGAACCTCAACGTGATGCTTGACCAATTGAACTTAACAGATACCTACAAAACACTCCACCCAACAACCATGGAATATACATTCTACTCATCATCACATGGATCGTACTCTAAGATCAACCACATTCTTGGCCATAAATCAAGCATTAAAAAATTCATAAGATTGAAATACTGCCATACACCTTCTCAGACAAGTGGAATGAAAAGCATCAATACCAACAAAGTTTCCCCCAAACCCACAAAAACCATGACACTAAACACCATTAAGCTGAACAACTACTAGGTCAACACAGAAATTAAAGATTCCTGGATACAAACAAAAATGAAGAAACATCTTACCAAAACCTCTGGGATGTCATGAAAACAGTAATAAGAGGGAAATTAATATCTGTATGAACACACATGAAGAAAATGGAAAGATCACAAGTTAGCAGTCTAACAAATCACCTAAGGAAACTAGAAAAGCAAGACCACCAAAACCTAACTTCAAGAGAAGAATCCAGGTCATCAAAATAAAAGCCCAAATTAAGGACATAGAAGACAATAATATAATACAAAAAAACAAGAAGAGAAAAAGCTGGTTCTTTGAAAGAATAAACAAGACTGATGGACCCCTAGCTACGCTGACCATGAAAAAGAGAGAAAATGCACAAATAAACACAATCAGAAATACGTAACATCAAGTCACAACTGACCCTGAAGAAATACTAAAACTTAACAGAGATTACTATATACACTTATATGGATACAAACTTGAAAATCTAAATGAAATGGAGGACTTTTTGACACCACACAACTTCCCCAGGTTGAAACAAGAAGAAATAAAAACCCCAATAGACCAATAGCAACCCAGGGCATCGATAATGGCATAAAAAAAATACCTACAAAAAATAATCCCAGGACCAGATGGCTTTCCAGAAGAATTCTACAAAACATACAAGGTGGAGCTGATATCAATCCTATTAAAAGTATTCCAGGCAATCAATAAAGATGGAACTCTCCACAAGTCTTTTTCTGAAGCTAACATCACATTGATGCCCACACTGGGTAAAGATCTAACAAAGAAAGAGAACTACAGGTCAATATCCTTGATGATCATAGATGCTAAAATTCTCAACAAGATTCTGCAAGCCAGATCCAAAAACACATCTCAAAAATCATCCACCATGACCAAGTAGGTTCATCCCCGGGATGCAGGGCTGGTTCACCATCTGCAAGACCATAAACATAATTAAATACACCAACAGCTGTAAAAACAAAAATCACATGATTATATCACTAGACATGGATAAACTATCAGTAAAATCCAGCATCCTGTGTTGATAAAAGCCCTCGAACATCTAGGCATAGAAGGAACAAACTTCAAAATAGTAGGGACCATCTACAAGAAACCCACAGACAATATATTGCTAAACAGACAGAAATTGGAGCCATTTCCCCTGAAAACTGGAACAAGGCAAGGATGCCCACTCACCCCTCCTGTTCAACATAGTGTTGGAAGTTCGAGCTAGAGCTCTCAGATAGAGAAAGAAATCAGGGATATCCAAATAGGAAAAGAGGAAGTTAAGTGATCCCTCTTTGCAGATGGCATGATTTTATACCTCAAAAACCCGAAGAGAAACTGTCAAAAACCTCCTGGAACTGATAAAAGGCTTTGGGAAAGTCTCAGGGTATAAAATAAATGTGCAAAAGACAGTTGCATTCCTATACACAAACAATAAACAAATGGAAACCCAAATAAAAAGCAAAATCCCATTCACAATAGCCATAAAAAAAAAAAAAGAAAAAAGCAATACCTTGGCATCTTCCTAATCAGAGAAGTGAAAGACCTTTAAAACTAAACCTATAAGACAATGCTCAAAGGTGACACAAACAAATGGAAAAATATTCCATGCTCATGAATAGGAAGAATCACCATTGTTAAGATGTCCATCCTACCCAAAGCAATCTACAGATTTAATGCAATACCCATTCAATTACTAGCAGCATTATTCTCAGACCTGGAAATGACAATACAGAAATTCATATGGAAGCAAACAATCATGATTAGTCAAAACAATCCTTAGCCAAAGAAACAAAGCAGGAGGTATCACACTTTCAGATTTTAAACTTTATTACAAAGCTACAATGATCAAAACAGTCTTGTATTGGTACAAGAACAGGCATACAAACCAATGGAACAGGATAGAAATTCCAAAAGCAAAAACCTCAATTTCTTAACAAACTCATCTTCAACAAAACCTCCACCATCAACTATTGGAGAGAGGAGAATCTATTCAGTAAATGGTACTGGGAAAACTGGCTGACCACATGCTGAAGATTGAAACAGGACCCCTACCTATCACCATACACAAAAATCAACTCTAAATTGATCAAAGACCTAAATGTAAAACCTAAAACTCTAAGAATCTTAGAAAATGCAGGAGACACCCTTATGGAAATTGGAACTGGCAACCAACTCCTGATCAATACCCCAAGTGCCCATGCCATAAGATATGAGATAGACAAGTGGAACCTCATCAAACCAAAAAACTTCCACAACGCCAAAGAAACCATCCAGAGAGCAGGGAGACAGCCTGCAAAATGGGAAAAACTATTTGTCAACTGTGTATCTGACAAAGGCCTAGCATCTAGGATCTACAAGTCACTCAAATGTGCTGAAAAGAAAAAACAAACAGCTCCATTACAATGTGAGCAAAAGATATCATAAGTCAAAAGAAGTCATATGAGCAGCCAACAGATACATGAAAAAATGCTCAGCCTCACTAACCATTAAAGAAATGCAAATTAAAACCACGCTGAGATACCACCTAACTCCAGTCAGGATGGCCATCGTCAATAACTCAACACAAACAAACAAAAAAAAAACAGATGCTGGAGAGGATGCAGGGAAACGGGAACACATCTACACTGTTGGTAGGAGTGTAAACTAGTACAGTCTCTGTGGAAAACAGTGTGGCTATTCCTAAAAGAGCTAAAAATCAACCATCCATACGACTCTGCAATCCCCCTGCTGGGAATATACCCAGAAGAACTCAAATCTATGAAAAAGATACCTGCACATGCATGTTTATTACAGCTTTATTCACAATAGCAACAAATGGAACCAGTCGTGCTGCCCATGGAAAGAGGACTGGATTAAAAATGTGGTACAAAGACATCATTGAACATTACACAGCTATAAACATGGACAAAATGATGAACATTGCAGCAACTTGATTGGACTTAGAGTCTACAATACTGAGTGATCTATCACAGAAACGAAGAACTGAGTGCCACATGTTGTCACTCATAAGTGGACCTTGAACAACTATCATACTTTAAGAAAGGGATTGGCAGTAGTGGAAACTGCCAGGGAGGGTGGCCACACTTCATTAACAAGGGCACCTGCATAATGAACATTTGTATACCTAAGCCTGATTGTACCCCACATCTTTAAAATAAAAATTTTAAAAAGAAATTAAACTTAAAAAAA
>NW_006987768.1:0-753 GCF_000164805.1 Carlito syrichta
GATATCTGTAAGCTACATAACTTTTTAAATGCATTTTTTTATGTGTTAGGTTATATAAATGCTACATTTACAATGCTATCCTGAAAGGCACAAGGACACTTCTTGCTAAATTCTTATTTTAACGTTTATAGTATTTTTGTTTTGATATAAATAAGACCCTATTCCTGAGAAGAAACCTGTACCCCAAAATATGGTGCACCTGTTAAGGTTAGGGCTTGTCTAGGTGCATTCTAAGCACCCCCTGCTGCCCAATTCCAGTCATGAATGGAGGTTCCCTCAGGGCTTATGGAGCATGTTCCTCTCAGCATCTTTAGCCCAGTTATAAAGTGGCTAAGCACTGGTTCAGAATGCTTCTTCACTCACATGATACTCTTTTGAAATTATTACTTTAAATAGTGAATCTCCCTTACTAAACACAGTCAATTCTGCAAGGAGACATAGAGCAAGGACTTCATGGAACCACGAAGGAACCTCTTTTCTGGAGATGCCAGATGCACTGATACAGTCAAGATACATGATCACTCCAAAAACTATAGGTAAATAGGGGGTAGCCTTTTTTCCTCTTTTTAGACCCTCGTGTTAAAGATCACACACACGCAAAAAAAAATATCACACCAAATAGTAGCTTCACACAAAAATATATGTGTGGGCTCAAATCAATACAATCAAATCACACAAACACACAGTATTTCATTTTCACAGTACTGGGTCCCTAGTATATCCTTTTTGCCTTGTGTCTAGGCCAAATACCCC
>NW_006987769.1:0-573 GCF_000164805.1 Carlito syrichta
ACACCACCACCACCACTCCTGCAACCGAGCATGAGGAGTCACCCTCAAGGATAGGTGAGGAAAAGGAACTTTCCGGCCTGACATTGTGGGAGGGTTCAACATTGGCCACTGGGCATGTCCAACCCATGCCTTCAGCCACATGCCCCAGAAGGCCTGTCTGCAATCTCCAAACTCGGGACCCACAGAAAGACGTGTGTGAGTTCATGAAACAGATGGCCTTGAACTAGGGTGGTGGGTGGGAACAGAGCAATGAATGCAGTCTGTCAATGCCGCAGGCAGCCCAGGTTCCGGTTACCCTGTCTGCCACCTCCGGGTCGGGGTGCAGACCCCTTCCTCTCCCAATCACTCCAACGTCCCCAGCCCACGTGGAGTGTTTCCTGGGGAGCCATAATCTCACATTCTGACACACGTGGGAGGCATCTTTTTTGTCACCAGAGTGTTTGTTGGCTAGACTTGGGTGCGGAGGCATGATCATGGACCTGACTCTGCAGGTTTCAGTTGGTCCTCCAGCCTTTGCCCCCAATATGCTGGTACTCTGGGGTCCACCACAACTGTCTTGAATTTGGGGACTTC
>NW_006987770.1:0-698 GCF_000164805.1 Carlito syrichta
GGGGTTTTTGCTACCTAAATTAATACTACACAAATAAAGGGAGATAGCAACACTTAGGAAAACATAAAATGACATAAAGAATCACACACTAATCAAGTTTTTAAAATATGACATTTCCCATTAAACAAAGCAAAATACATCCACCATCTTTATTTTAGTGAATTCAAAGATGGCAGACACACAAATAAGGGAATGAGGGGTGTGGAAAGCATCTGTTTAGTTCCCTTCAGCTGTACTCCTTGCAGAGATATTTCAGATACCTCTTAGCAATTGGCAGGTTGGTACAAACCCCCAACCAGGACCAACCCTATGCAAAACACTTCCACTGTCCATCTTATTCACATGCAATTACACAGCACATTCTTCAACCTTCCATCCTAATCCTTGGAGTCAATGAGTTCATCTCTAGACAATGTTTCCTTTCACTGCCTTTCAGCCCTTTTCACACCAGGTCCTCACCTCTTTTCAGGTTCCTGTGCTTTTGGGATCTGAGCTTCAGTGTGCCAGGAGGGGCCTCCCTCATATGAACCAAAAGGTCCATTGTTCACCAGGCGATTGCTTCTCCCATCACTCCGGAGGTCATACCTTGATGACAAAGGAGGTGGTACACACTGTCTCTGAACTCTCCCTTTCCCAGCCAATGCACCAAGAAATGTTGTGGAAACAGAAAGACCATGACACTGAGGTTATTTTAGGAA
>NW_006987771.1:0-790 GCF_000164805.1 Carlito syrichta
CTTAAAAAGTCTTCACCCCCATCCTTGTCTCAGGGCAGCCATGAAAGAGTAATCTTGGTCTGTCTGCTTTTTTTTTTTGAGTTGGAGTCTCACTCTGTTGCCCAGGCTGGAGTACAGTGGCATGTTCCCAGCCACCTCAGGCTTCACCTGCTGGGTTCTGGCAATCTTCCAACTCAGCCTTCCAAGTAGCAGTAACTACAGCCATGTGTTACCATGCCCAGCTAATTTTTTATTTTTGGTAGAGATGAGGTCTCGCCATGTTGCCTGGGTGGGTCTTGAATTTACGGGCTCAGACAATCCAGTCACCTGGGCCTCGTAAAGAACTGGGATGACAGGCTGATCCACCAAGACCGGCCTGCCTTTTTTTTTTTAAAAAAAACATAACATGTTTCTCCCTCTCACACCTTTCTGCAACATTTTTTTTTTGAGTTGGAGTCTCATTCTGTCCCCCAGACTGGAGTGTGGTGGCCACTGCCAGCCACTGCAGCCTCGACCCTCTGGGCGCTACCACGCCCAGCTAATTTTGTGATTTAATGTAGAGATGAGGTCTCACCAAGTTGCCCAGGCAGGTCTCAAACCCGCAGACTCAGGCAATCTACTCACCTCAGCCTCCCAAGGCGTAGATTACATGCTGAGCCACTGCGCCCGGCATCTGCCACATATTCTTATGAAAAATTCACATATCCAGAAAAGCCAAGAAATTGAGCAGTGAACCCCTTTCTGCCCACTTACAGATTCTGCCATTAATCTTTCCCAGGCTTCTCCCGCATTTTTTAAAGTCAACATCTAA
>NW_006987772.1:0-689 GCF_000164805.1 Carlito syrichta
TGTCGCCTCTCTGAACATTGTGGCCTTTGGTCTTTTGGAAATTCTAAGCTCTTGATTCTAGAGTTTCAGCAGCTGTTTTCCCTCAACCTTGTCTATGCCCATCATCCCCCTCAACCCTGATTATGTCCTTGACATGATTAACTTCTTCAAGTCTCAGCTTAAATGTCACCTTCAAGAGTCTTCCTTAGAGTACTTTATACAAAGTACTTTTCTTCCTCTCATCACTACACACACACACACACACACACACACACACACACACACACACACACAAAACACATTTTTATCATCACAGTACACTATGTATTTCCCCCAATCATGAATGCAGTTTGTAAGATAGGGTCAATGTCTGCTTTCTTCATTACTGGTTGTTTGTTCGTTTGTTTGTTTGTTTGTTTTAATTAGGGATCTCATTTTGTCTCCCTGGCTGGAGTTCTATGGCATGATCACAGCTCACTGCAGCCTTGACATCCTGAGCTCAGGCAATCCCTCCATCTCAGCCTACCAAGTAGCTGGGACTAAAGGTGTGCACCACCACTCTTGGCTAATTTTTTTGTAAAGACGAGGTCTCACTATGCTGCCTAGGCTGGTCTTGAACTCCAGAACTCAAGCAATCCTCCCTTCTCAGCCTCCCAAAATGCTTGAATGTCAGACATGAGCCACCACATACAGCCTTCACTTACTGATTT
>NW_006987773.1:0-727 GCF_000164805.1 Carlito syrichta
TGAATGCATCCACATTGAACTCACCATGTGCCTCCTCAGTGGCCCTGCTATGTGCCTTTGGGATGGACACATCATGTGCCTCTAGGTTGGAACCCCTATATGCCTCCATGGTGGCCATGCAATATGCCTCTGCAGTGGCCCTGTGGCATACATCTGCAGTGTTTCTATCTTGTGCCTCCATAGTGGTCCTGTTGCATGCCTCCACAGTGTCTGTCTATGTGCAACTTCAGGGGCCTCATTAAATGCCTCTTGCCTTGATCAACCATGTGCCTCCATGGTGTCCTCACCACATGCCTCTGCAGTGGTCACACCACTATGTCCTGTGGTGGTCCCAAAGTATGACTCCAGAATTGACCTAATGCATTACTCCTTGGTGGTCCTGATGTGTGCCTTCTTTGTGGTCCCACTGTTTGCCTCCTTGGTTGCCCACCACCTAACTCTAGGAAGGAGCCACCTGGGATGAACCTAACATATGCCTCTGTGATGGCCCCACCACGTATCTCTGTGGTGAGCTTGCCACTTGCCTGAACCCTAGCCCAATTGCATTCCTCTACAGTGGCTTCACTACATGGTCTGCCCCTGCAGTGGCCCCACTGCCTGCATCCATGATTGCCCCATTGTGTGCCTTCATGGTCTATGTGTCCCATGCTTCCATGTTTGACCTGAAACATGCCTCCTCAGCAGGCTTGCTACATACCTCCATGGTGGCCACACTGCATGTCTCTGA
>NW_006987774.1:0-824 GCF_000164805.1 Carlito syrichta
CCAGGACACATCCCTCACCTGGGGACATTATTTAAACCCCAGATCCATTTTTTCTGGCTCTAAAGCCAGTTGCCATTTGAACACCCCATGCACAATTGAGAATCTGTGTATGATTCTGATGTTTTTGGAGACAGGGTCGGGCTCTGTGGCTAAGGCCAGGGCTAAGGGACATGACCATCGTTCTCCACCAGCTTCAAAATGGTGGTCACCAGAAATCTTCCCACCTCAGCCTCTGGAGTGGCTGGGATGATGGGAACCTCACCCCCATACCCCTGTTTGGATGGGTACACAGACAGGGTCTCCCTGTGTGGTCCGGGTGGCCTTGAGCTCCTGGGTTACATCCATTCTCATGATTCGGGATCCCAGAGCACTGGGATTCCAGCTGTAGGCCGCTGCACCCAGCCTTCTGGTTCATTTTAGATGAAGGATGAGGATGGACTCGGGGGCTCAACCTCATCATCCCAGCACTTTGGGAGGCCAGAGACAGTGGAGGGCCCAAGCCCACAGGTCCAAGACGTGCCTGGGCACCTCGTTGAGACATCGCCTCTGCCCTCTGTCCCAAATGAACTGCGTGTGTTGGTGCACATCTGTTGTTCTGGATTCTCCCAAGGCCTGAGGGGGAAGGCTCACTGGAGCCCAGTGTGCCAAGGTTGTGCCGGCCAGGAATGAGCCACCACACTTCAGCCATGATGACAGAGTGAGACTCAGACTCGAAAAATATAAAAGGAAAGAAAAGAAGATCATCCATTTGTGTATGGAGTTGGGATCATTGTGAATAGACAGAGATAATTTGGGAAGGAGCCCCAGCCTTGGGCTTAGAGGTC
>NW_006987775.1:0-730 GCF_000164805.1 Carlito syrichta
AAGCATAAACTAGGGAAATGAAATCCTCATATACAGGCAACTGCACTGACTTTTCCTAAGAGAGAATAATGAATGTGGTTGACATGTTTTCTCAATCTCCAAAAAAGTATACGGCGTCTACCTAAGATCTAAACAAGAATCAAGCTTTTGACGCCAGGATCTGTGAATAGGAGTACTTATATATAGGTAACTGCACGACTGTTGCTAAAATAAGGAATCTGGGTTACACGAGTTGTCAGTCCTGAAAATTTAGAGGGCATCTTCCTGACGCGTAAAGAAGAATCAAGGATTCGAGGCATGAATGTCGGTAATAGCAATCCTCATATGCAGGAAACTACATGGCCACTTCCTAAGAAAAAAGAAGAAATTTCTTTTCCACAGTTCATCTTTCAAAAACATCACATGGCGTCTTACTAAGGGATAAACAAGAATCAGTGTTTCGAAAGAGGAATCTAGGGAAAGAGAGTGCTCACATACAGGACTCTCCACGGCCTCCAACTAAGGACGAATCAAGAATCTTTGTTGTATGCGTCCAAATCCAAAAAATTCCCAAGGTGTCAGCTATGGGACAAACAAGAAACAGAGCTTCGAGCTCCCCAAATGTTTTGGAGCAACTTAGCATGCGGATATAATGAATCGGTCATTTCAGGACTCCTGGAACATTTTGGTCCTCCTAAAAGTTTTAAACGGGTATTGGCACTACAAGTCTGTTAGTTCCTCGGAACAACTA
>NW_006987776.1:0-796 GCF_000164805.1 Carlito syrichta
GTGGTTGTTAGGCAGAAAAAGAAAAATCAAACACTTCTTTGTGACAAATGTGCAAGGGACAAAATCATGATTTTCATTATTCCATTCCAAGCTCCTTGTAAACATAGTAAATAACAAAGCCCAGACTTGGTGCCTTCTGTTATTAATTTTATTAGCTGTTTTTGATCCCTGAAAAGGGAAATGCAGATGACAAATAAACAAACAAAAATAACTAAAATTGAAAGACACCTCCACCTTTTCCAGTCTGATCATCATTTGCTTGGACTCAGAGAATTATTCATGTGTCCTATTCCACTCTGAGCCATGCAGACCCTAAGAGATTTGCTGAAAAAACAAAGCTAAGACTGCTGAATTTCACAGTTCTCCTTCAAAAGACTCTTTCCTATGACATCTCTTTGTCTTAGTATAGATCAGATGGATTTTGTTGCTGCCTCATCCCCCAGACCATGAACACCTTGAAGGACAGAGTTTTGTTTCATTCAACTCCCAATGTCAGGATTTATTGTAGTTGCTTGATGTTTGGTTAATAAGTGAATAAACAAGATCTTTTAAAAATTAGCAAATGTTATACACATGGTACTCCCAAAGACAAATGTAGAATCTTATCATTCTGTTCTAAGTGAAGCTCATCCTGTCACTGCGCACCCCAGCATAGGGCCCAGCAGGGTCTGAAAATGGTCTTTATCTGGCCAGTCTGGGCTTTGACCAACATTCCAAATTCTTTATTCTCTTTCACTAGCAGAAAATGAATTTTATTATTTTTATACTAATGGTTTTAAGAAATTCTCACTTGCTT
>NW_006987777.1:0-3115 GCF_000164805.1 Carlito syrichta
AATTTTTAGTTTAACTTTTAAATAATTTATTCATTTTTAATGTATGGAATTATACTTCAAGTTATTTTCATCAGTGTGATTATGATACAAGATTATGTTGGAGCAACTACTAAATGGGAACTGTCGACTAAATTCCAAATTGTATAGGTTATATTTTCTAAAAACAGACCTATTGAGATCTTTCCATTCTTCATGATTGTGACTTTTAAAGCAAGAAGTATTTACTGGTGTTTATTTGAAGAAAAAATCTAGTTGGGAAAACTACTTAGTCTTCATCAGAGTTGACAATTATGTTTCAACCTGGCAAAAACATTGTAACCCTAGACCAAAACTATCACAAAAGGCCTAGAGAGTAAAATATCAGCGTTGACCCTCTAATTACACACGTAGGTTTATGTTACTACATCACCTATTTTTATCCTCTATTCTCTGTTCTACTTTTATACCAAAGAAACATATTATTTGGTACAAAGTTTATTTTCATCTGTTTATCTGCACCATTTAAAAAAATAAAAGCTTGTTTGCCCAAAGTAACTTACATCAGATCATAATCTTTATTGTCTTAGAATTTTATCTGTGCTGAAAAGATATCCAAATAAAAGCTGGACCACCCATACTCCATTTTCTTGCAAGGGAAAAATCTCAAACATTTTTTAAAAAACTATATAGATAGATTTGAACATCTCCAGAGGATATCCATACATGGATACATTTTTTTTTCTTTTTAGAGAAGAAAATTTTTAGGAAGATAAGGTAACATGTGACTCTCACCCCAAGACGGAGAAGTGAGAACTAATAGTCACAATATTTGGGAATCACATTGACAAAAAAAAAAAAAAAAAACACGAAAAAACACTTTTGCATAATCTGAAATGTTTATAAACATGGGGGTGTTTTTGCCATACAATGGGAGTATTCATTTTATTTCATCAATATTCTTTCCATTGTTTTTGTAACCAAATGGTGTGTTAGAATGTGTGCTTAATATATAATTTTAATATTCTGTTCTATGGATTTTAACCAACTTAAGAAGTAGACACAGGAACCAGGAAAAAATTTATCTTTATGTATGTATTATTACTACAGGTCTGTCAAGTAAACTTAGGTAGAAGAATGAGGCCTATACTTAAAGTAGAAATAGGATTTGCTACTTTTCTTAAGTAAGCTAAGCAACCCATTTCATTACAGGTGGAACCAACAGAAAACTTCAGTCTTCTTCTCAGCACGCTCTATCATTACAGGTGGAATGGACTGGACAACTTCTGTTTCCTTCTCCAGTCCAACTCTAACGTGGGAGTAAACCCTGCATGATGAACTGACGGGTAGAAGTAAAAACCCCTGTACTTGAGACTTGAGTCTCAGATTTCTTCTTTGCTGTTTGGGATTCAGTGATAGAGAAGGTAGAGAGAGGGGCCCAAAATATTCCTTTGGTGCCATTTTCTGTCACCAGCATTAGAATGAAAAACTGAAGAGTGGAGTAATAAGTATCCCTCCCAACAACTACCAGCTTTTCTTCTCTTAGTATATTGTAGTGTGTGTTTCACTGGCATGATGCAAGTTGGTTTAAAGTAGTATGTTGACATAAATTTTAAAAAAAATTAGTAGTTACGTATCAAAGGAGAGTTCAAAATGGAGTTTCTCTGGTCTCCTTGAACTCATATAAAACAATAATCCTTTCCTGTAATCGTGGATGAGTCACAAGACATTAAGGTTAACATCTCCCAAGAATTTGTCTTTCAGCTACCAGTTAGCCCTTCTTGTCTATGTGATTAACCACCTATAACTGACCCACCAATCTAGCTACTGACCCACCTTTGTCTATGTGCTCGTCCCAACCTTCCAGTTGTCAGAGATATGAGAAACATACCCCATTAGTATGTTGGCAACACCTGTGGGTACATGCTGCCCCCCTTGCCCCCCCCCCAAAATAACCTTAAAAGCATTCATCTCAAGCTTTCACTGCTGTGCTTGCCTTTGAGCATTCAGCTCCTTTCTGTTTATGGAAAGTAGATAATACACCTTTTCTTCCTACCTTCTATGCAATTCTTTGCTTTATTCCTGTGGCACTGACCTACTGACCTAACAATGTATGTATTTTAATCTTTATTCAGAAAAATATATAGCTAACACACTGTTTATCATACACATAAATTGTGCAAAATATTTCAAAAGTACATACTGAATATGTAAAGAAAATTTATCAGTATTACTATGTGTGGTATGCATGAAGGCCACACACATATGAAGGAAGCTTGGGAAACAGTGTCACAACCCATTTTACTTATTAGGCAGTTTGGAAGTAAGACAGGGTGAGCTGATCTCAGCAGGGAAGTCTGCATGCTCACAAGACTGTTGTGTTCTCACTTCCCTAAACTCCACTTCTTTCTGCACTAAGTCCCTCCAGATCTACTGATGAGCATGTCGCTTTTAGGCCCACAAAAGATTCTGGCAGCATAAGACAGGACTCCATGAAGCCCACTAGGCTGCCAATTCATTCCCTTTTATCTTTCTTATCATTAATATGCCCAGGCATGTTTTTCAAGATGAATTAATATACTCATTTTGTATTCCTGTATACATGTATGCATTCATGAATGTATTCATGAAGTGAACACAAAGACCAGATCAACAACATTAAAATATCACACATTTAAAACATTTGAGGCTCTTCTCATTTTTTAACTCCTCCAGAACTAAATCCCCTCCAAATGAAATGTCTGTAGGAATTAAAGTCCAAATTTTTTTATTCCCAATTTTATACCCTGACTCAGTCACTGGGTCTTACTCCAATGGTCCCAGAATTAAGCAGATGGTGATACCTCATTTGACATGGCATGACAGACAGTTTAGTAGTATCTGTGTTGTAGACAGAAGGACCTGAGGGCAGCTGGATTTTAGTCCATGAAAGGCCAACCAGTACCAGTGTCAAGAGCTCACACCCTGTTATCTATACTCAATGAGCAGAAATTGCCCATTGACAATTATGCTCATTAATTAAATATATTTAATATGTGTGTTCATGTGTGTTTGTGGTGGGGTGGGTGGGTGATGCTCCTGGAAAACTCCCTGTACATGCTTCTTCCTTCTCAGTGAGTGTCATTTAAGACTTTCCTCC
>NW_006987777.1:3380-9881 GCF_000164805.1 Carlito syrichta
ATGCAAAATTGTGATTAGGCTAGAGAAAACCTCTACTCTCAAATTCCTCCAGTTGTGCTCTCTCTAGGAGAAGGAAGTCTCTTCTCTGTGAAAACAAGAGGAATGGAATAATGGCCATTGCTTTATTCCCTTAGTACTGTTGTACCTTAATATATTACATTTTACTTATTCTGATAATAGTAATTTTCATCACTCTTCTATAGCTCTTTCATTTCTGCCTAGGCGGGTCAAATTGGTCTCAGCTGGCCAGTAGTTGATGATTGTCAAGATTTTTTTACAGTTAAAACACAAGAATCACCAAAAGAGCTAGTGAGACAAGATTATTCTTGTCAAGAAATAACAGAATAATCTCAAAATTTAGCAAAACTTTAAGTAGCATGTAGATATGATGGATTAAAGTAGTCAAAAGTCAGTATTCCAAAAGAGCAGACCAGTAATTGCAAAGATAGAATACAAAAAAAGAAGACCCCAAAAGTCTGAACTCCAGGGCAGGTAATTCTTTCTGTTGCCTTTTTATTTCTTTCTATCTTGGTTGAATCTGACCATGAGTATGAGGACAGTGACTGCAGCTGGGGAAAGAAAGAGTGTCAACAACTGTAGATGCAGAACGTTTCATTTTCATTTTTGTTTTAACTTTTATGGTATAAAATTAATATATACGTTTTTAAAAATTGGTGCAGAATGGTGCCACATAAAGAGCTAATTCTCCACCTGATTTTGTTTCTCCTCTCTCCACTTGTAATATAGTTGCTATTTTAAAACATCTTTTGTTCTTTTGGTGGTTATTACCATACCTCTAAGCATATGCTACTACTCTTATCTTTTGCTTTCCACCTTTAGATTGTACCTACTGAAAGATGAGAATCTTAGTTCACATTTCTTTATCCATCTACTCCTAAGTTTTTCCAGTCATATATTTTTTTCTTCTGGTGCTTATCTTCATAATGATAAAGAATATGCTTACACTGTGTTTTGTTATGTGATTTTTACTACCTTGATTCCTTGCTATATAAAGTGAGAAAATTTGCCACATTGGTCTGCTGCATTAACGACTTCCATTATTTTTATGTTTTTAATTTTAATACTGGTTAGATTCTATTTTATAGTAATTGTCTTTCAAATTTGTTTATATGTTGGCTCTACAAATTGAAAGAGCATTTGCATTATTTTAATTATTAAGTTACCCTTTACTGTAGAATCAAATAGAATGGGTCTACCTTTTTAGGGAGATAATGTAACCTAGTTTATTAAAACTGAAAGATGATGCTTTAAGTGTCAGAGTCAAATGGGAGTCCACATGCCAATCTTTACACCTTAATATTCTTCATTTGGCCAATAGTATCTTTAATTTTAAGAAAGTAAACATAAAACATACATATCTTTGATTGTTCTTGATTCATACCCATTAAGACATTTGCTTCTTGACTCTGAAGATGTTAATATTTTTAAAAGATCATGTTTTTTCTGGTCTCTTAATTATTTTCTTTAGGAGTCAACTTTTATATCTGTTCCACTCAGATCTCCTCATTTTTTATGTTGGTTTCTCCCAAGTTTTGTGTTTTTTACTCTGTTTGATTTATGGAAAAGATTGATCAATACAGCATGGGTTTGTAAAGTGATATTAGAACTCTCCCTTTAATGAAAAAATGGATGACATGGCTTATGTACATTTGAGATAGTGCTATTTTAGGGTGCATTTAGATATTTTTGTTCATCATGGTTTTTTTTGGTTTTTTTTTACAGGTATTTTGGCTTTGTAAAATATTGAATCAAAATATTTTTTATCTTTTTACTTAGTTTTTTGGGAACAGCCTGGAATTGTTTTTTTGTTCCAGGTTCCATTCATTTTACTATAGTACCTGCCTTGGACCAGTAAAATTAAACACAAGGTTCTGTTATGGTTAGCAGAGGGACGCAAATGGCAGTGGAGTGGCACTTGCTGGCAGCGTCTAGGTACCCTTCACTTTGTGGATGCAAACCTAAGTTATTGGGAAGAAAGGTCCAGAATCAAATGAAATGATGCACATTAACTACCTGACAAAAAGCTTGACAACTTGTAGTCTCTGAATTGCTCTTATCATCTGTTCTCTCTTTCTTCTTTTTGGACGTGGGATAGTAGCCATAATATTGCTTGGTATTGTTTAACATAAAGTCTTCCCATCTCCTATAATCATAAGTGATATTGGTTGAAGGATTACTGTGCTAGGTGCCAAACCAAGTTTTCTGTGGTATAATCTTATTTAATACTTACAACTCTATGAGGTAGTTTTTTAAAATCACATTTTTCATTAAAAAGCCTTTAATAGTATAATTGGTTTTCCCAGTATCACATAGGTCATAAATAATGAGGGGCAATTCAAAACCAAGTAGTCTGATTCCAAAGTTCATGCTTTTGACATGATAAAATCTGCCTTGCTCTATAAACATTCCATCATTTCAGTTTAAAAATATAAGGGAAAAATACAATTTTAAATATGCTTTTCACTCTGTGATGTGCTTAAATATTGCTATTACTGGCATAGCATCACCTTATACTGTCTCTTCTATTTGATACAAAAATTTCAATGTTTAATGCAATAAATGAAAGACTACTATAAACTGAATTGTGTCCCCTACATTCATAGGTTGAAGTCCTAACCTTTCCTTTATTTCTCCCTACCATGTAAAGATACATGAAAAGTTGATCATTTACAATCCAGAAGGATATCCTTTACCAGAACCTGACCATGCTGGCACCTTGATCTTCAATTTCAAGCCTTCAGAACTGTGAGAAATAAATGTTTGTTGTTTGTCACCTATTGTATTTTGTTTTGTTGACTCAAGCCAACTAAGAAACAGACTCTGTCACTATTATTTCATTTACAATTCTTCTATTAAATTAAAATAAATAACGGGTATTTTTATTCGCGTATTTTTTCTTTTTTCTAATTTATTTTTTTACCTTAGCATAAAATTTACTCATATTATTAAGTGAACAATCAGTGGTATTAAGTATATTCATAATGTTGTGCACGCATTGCCATCTGTCTCCACAACTGTTTTATCTTGTAAAATGTAAACTCTATACCCGTGAAATGGGAATTCTCATTTTCCTTTCCACCCAGCCCTTGGAAACCACTGTTCTGCTTTCTGTCACTATGATTTTGTCTAATAGACCTAGTTGGTTGATGTGGTTTAAGTCCTCTATTTCCTTACTTGTTTTCTGTCTGGTTGTCCTATTGATTATTGGCAGTGGGTTGTTAAAGTCTCTATCTATTACAAAACTGTCTATCTCTAGTGTTTGATATATTTTTGATGGGCTGTTTCTGGGTGCCTGCATGTTTATAATTCTTATATCCTCTTGCTGTGTTGAATTGACAGCATCCTTTGTTTTCTCATTTTTCTCGTCTGCCTTTTTCTGATCTAAAGTCTTCAAAAATATATATTGATATAGCTATCCCTTCTCTCTTCTGCTTACTGTTTCCATGGTATATCTTTTTTTTTTTTTTGATTCTTTCATGTTTAATCTATTTGTGTCTGTGGATCTAAAGTAAGTCTCAATGCGAACCATGGTGTTGCACATCTGCAGTCATGGCTATTCATGAAGCTGAGGTGAGAGGATAACTTGAGCCCCAGAATTGAAGTCCAGCCTGTGCAACATGGTGAGACACTATCTCTTTAAAAAATTAAAAATCAAAAGAGCCTCCTGTACAAGACCTTCAAAACCCTGATAAATAAATGTTTGTTGTTTAAGTCACCTGTCTATGGTATTTTGCTATGTTCGCTGAGGCTAACTAAGAAACAGACTCTGTCACCATTATTTCATTTACAACTTTTCTACTAAATTAAAAGAAAGAACAAAGATTTTTTATTAGATTAGTTTTCCTTTTTTACAATTTATTTTTTTAACCAAACATGAAATTTACTCATATTATTTTAAGTGTACAATCAGTGACGTTAAGTGCAGTCAGAATGTTGTGAAACCATCACCATAAAAGCTATAGTTGGATTATGGTTTCAATCCAGTCTGCCAGCCTTTATTCTCCCTTTAATTGGATTCTGGTTTTTATCCATTTGGTCAGTCTTTTTATTGAATAACTTAATCCATTTACATTTAAGGTTACTATAACTAAGGAGTTATTTCTTACTGTTTGCTACTTGTTTCTCTATGCATTATACTTATTTTTTGTCATTTTCTGAATTATTGTCTTCTTTTGTGTTCAATTGATTTTTTTTGTACTAAAATATTTAAAATTCTCATTTTCTCTTTATGTATTCTACAGCAATCTTTGTGGTTATCATGGGGATGGCATTTGATATCCTACAGTTCAACTACTCTAAGTTGAATTTATACCAGCTTACCTTTAATGAACTTACAAAACTCTGCTCACTAACAGTTTTGTCCCTACCTTTTTTACTTGGTGATGTCACAAAATGATACCTTTATATACTGTGTGCCCCAAAACATAAACTAATACGACAGACCTAATTTTATTGTGCTTCACTTTATTACACTTCATAGATTCTTCTTCTTTTTTTTTTTTTTTACACATTAAAGTTTGAAGCAACCCTGCTCCGAGCATCTATAACAGCTCATGGTCACTTTGTATCATGTCTCTGTGTCACTTTTAGCTAATGTTCACAATATTTCAAACTTTTCAATTTCAATGATATCATTTTAATGATCTATGATCAATGATTTTTGATGTTACTATTGTAATTCTTTTGGAGCACCACAAACTTATTTGACACAAATAAGATGGCAAACTTAATCAATGTTCTATGTGCTTTTTACTGTTTTATCAACCAGCAGCTACCCAATATTTCTGTCACTTCTCAGGCCTCCCTATTCCCTGGAACACAACAAAAGTTAGAAATAATAAAGTTTAGTAAGGAAGGCATGTCAAAAGTCAAGATAGAAGTAAAATAAAAGTCTTGTGCCAGTTAACCAAGTTGATTATGCAACAGAAAAGTTATTGAAGGAAATTAAAAGTGTGATCTCGTGAACACATACGTGATAAGAAGCCAAATAGACTATTGCTGACATGGAGAAAGATTTATTAGTCCTTGTAGAATAAAACAGCCACATCATTTCTGTAAGCCCAAGCCAAATCTAGAAAAAGGTCCTAACTCTCTTCTATTCTTTGAAGATGGAGAGAGGTAAAGAAACAGCAGAAAAAAACTTGGAAGCTAGCAAATTTAGGTTAATGAGATTTAAGGAAAGAAGCCATCTCTATAACATAAACGGGCAAGTTGAGACAGTATATCTTGATGCAAAAACTGCAGCAAGTTATCCAGAAGATCTAGATAAGAACTCTGATAAAGATGGCTATACTGCATCACAGATTTTTAAAGTAGATAACACAGCCTTATATAAGAAAAAGATGTCATGTAGGACTTTTGTACCTAGAGAGAAAAAATCAATGCCTGGCTTCAGATCTTCAGAAGACAGCTGGTAATTTTAAGTTGAAGCCAATGCTCATTTACCATTTCAAAAATCTTTGGGCCATTAACACTAATGCTAAATCTACTCTGCCTGTGTTCTAGAAATGGAATGAAAGACCCTGGATGGCAGCACATCTGTTTACAGCTTGTTTAAATGGGTTATGGAATATTTCAAACCCACTTCTAAGAACTCATACTCAGAAAAAAAGATTTCTTTAAAAATATTAGTGTTCATTGACAATGCAGTTAGTCACACAAGAGATCTGATGGAAGTGTACAAAAAGAGTAATGTTTCTGAAGCCCATGGATGAAAGAGTAATTTTGACTTTCAAGTCTTATTATTTAAGAAATACATTTCAGGCTGGGCTCAGTGGCTCAGCCTATAATCCCGCGCCTTTGGGAGGCTGAGGTGAGTGGATTGCCTGAGTCCGCGGGTTGGAGATCCGCCTGGGCAGTGAGACCTCATCTCTACAATAAATCAAAAAATCAGCCAGGCGTGGTAGCGCATGCCTGTAATTCCGGCTACTCGGAAGGCTGCGGTGGAAGGATCGCCGGAGCCCAGCAGGTCGAGGCTGCGGTGGCCGGGAGTGGCCACTGCACTCCAGTCTGGGCGACAGAGTGAGACTCCAACGCAAAAAAAAAAAAAAGAAAGAAAAGAAAAGAAATACATTTCATAAAGCTATAGCTTCTATAGATAGTGATTAGTGATTGTGGTAATTACATTACAGTAAATTGAGCAAAGTAAAATGAAAAGCTTCTAGAAAGGACTCAACTCAACATTCTATATGCCATTAAAAACATTTATGATTCAGGGGGGAGGTAGAAATATCAACTGACAGTACTTTGGAGGAAGTTGATTTCAGTTCTCATGGATGACTATGAGGGGGTTCAAGACCTCAGTGGAGGAAGTAAATGTGGATGTGTTGGCAATAGCAAAAGAGCTCGAATTAGAAATAAAACCTGAATGTACCACTGAATTGTTGTAATCTCGTGGTAAAACTTAAACAGATGAGAATGTGCTTCTTATGAATAAGCAAAGAAAGTAGTTTCTTGAAATTAAATCTACTCCTGATGAAA
>NW_006987778.1:0-695 GCF_000164805.1 Carlito syrichta
CTTCAGCCTTCCAAGTAGCTGGAACTACAGGCACGTGCCACCACGCCCAGCTAATTTTTTGACTTATTATAGAGACGAGGTCTCGCCACGATGCCCAGGCTGGTCTCGAACTCCTGGGCTCAAACAATCCTCTTACCTCCACCTCCCAAAGTGCTGGGACTGCAGGTATAAGCCACCATGGTGGCTGAGCTGCTCTTAAAATACATTTCATACTCCCATGGTCTTCACACATGCTGGTTTCTTTGTCAAGAAATAACTTCTCCTCCTTTCTTCCCTCCGCTGAAAACAACTGACTCATTTCTCAAAATTCCAACTCAAATGACGGCTCTTTCCGCACACAATCCTTTTCAGCCTCTGCTGGCACCATGATGGCAGCGCTTCTACCACAGCACAGTTTAAGGACTAATTATATGCATTTTTGATTTTTATCCAGGCTCAGATCATTGAGAAGCCAGACTGCCTCACATAGTGATTTGCACAAAGTAAAAGTCCAAGACAAACTACCAAATGTCTGAAAACTCCTATCAGTTTTTGGTCTCCTATTGGACAGAATGTCAACCTCATAAAAACCTTAGTTTTAATCTAAACAGTATGTAGTAGAATGAATTTCAACATAATTGAGTTATTTTATATGGAGACTTGAACCCAAACGATTTTTATACTTTGGCTATAAAGGAGGAGTACAGAGAAGTCAG
>NW_006987779.1:0-782 GCF_000164805.1 Carlito syrichta
GTCCTCTAACTTGTCCACTAACTACCGCACTAGTTGACTAACTAGTCCACTAACCCACTAACTAGTCGAGCAGTCCACTTACTAGTCGAGTAGTCCACTAACAAGTCCATTAACTAGTCGACAAACTAGCTAACTAGTCGAGTAGTTCACTAAGTAGTTCACTAACTAGTGGACTAACTAGTAGAGTAGTCAACTAACTAGTCAGCTAACTAGTCCACCAACTAGTCTACTAGTCTAACTAGTCCACTAACTAGCCGGCTAACTGGTAAACTAACTAGTCTGTTAGTCCTCTAAATAGTCCCCTAACTAGTTAACTATTCCACTAACTAGTCCACTATTTGACTATTTCACTAACTAGTCGATTAGTGCACTAAGTATTCACTAACTAGTCGACTAGTTCACTAACTAGTCCACTAACTAGTCAACTAGTCCACTAACTATTCGAGTAGTCCAATAACTAGTCCACTATCTAGTTGACTAGTTCACTAACTAGATGATTACTTCACTAACTAGTCAACTAGTTCACTAAGTATTCCTCTAGTTCACTAACCAGGTGACAAGTCCACTAACTAGTCCACTAACTATTCTACTAGTCCACTAACTAGTCAACTAGTCCACTATGTAGTACACTAACTAGTCGACGAGTTCACCAACTAATAGTCGACTAGTTCACTAACTAGTCACTAACTAGTTGACTAGTCCACTAACTTGTCGACTAATCCACTAACTAGTTGAATAACTGTTCTGCTAACTAGTCAATTAGTCCACTAACTAGTCAAATA
>NW_006987780.1:0-928 GCF_000164805.1 Carlito syrichta
CTAACTCAGTGATTGTGTTCTTCACCATCATAGTTTTATTATTATTATTATTAGAGTCTCACTCTGTTGCCCAGGCTGGAGTGCAGTGGCAGGCTTATCGCCACCCCAGCGTCAACCTGCTGGGTTCCTGCAATCATTCCACCTCAGCCTTCCAAGTAGCCAGAACTACAGGTGTAGACTACTACATCCAGCTGACTTTTTCTATTTATTGTAGAGATGATGTCTTGCCAAGTTGCCCAGGCTAGTCTTGAACCCACTGGCTCAGGCAATCCACTCACCTCGGCTTCCCAAAGTGCTGGGATTTTGGACTGAGCCACTGAGCCTGGCCAAATTCTTTTTTATAGTTTTACTCTCTATTGGTATTCTGAATTTCTTCATATGACATTTTTCTAGTTTTTACCTGTTTGTGTTCTATTTTACTTATTGAGTGTGTTTAAGATGATTATTTTGAATTTTGTCAAATAATGCACAGGTCTTCATTTCTTTAGGGTGAATATATAATATTTATTTTGTTCTTCAAATGAGGTATGTTTATATAAATATTTGAACACTTAAAATGTACCCACCTATTCCAGTAATTTATAGTCTGACTTTTTAGAAGGAATGGCTCAGCTTGATCAACTAGGCTGTAGGTTCTGGGTGCTTCTCAAACAACACCTCAGGATGTGTTGATTCTAGACTTGTACATTTTCTGAGTTCAAGTCCTCTGTTTCATTTTCAGATCCCATTATCTTTTGCTTCCCCTGTATACTGTGTGTGGTATTGCAGCTTTTCTGTTGCTGTAACAGGCATTCGCCTTTCTTCTTATTAGACACAAACCTGTCATCCACAATATGCCATCATTTTCTTCAGTATTCCACTTTAGGGTGAGAAAACCCAGTCCATAGACATCTCAACACAAAGGCAGACTTCAAAACATGATGCATTC
>NW_006987781.1:0-813 GCF_000164805.1 Carlito syrichta
ACTTCTAAGATGTTTCCTTTACCTGGAACTAAGGATATATTATTCGACTCATTGACTATCCTGCTTGCTTGTATTTTGCCTTTTCTTTTATTTGCACAAATACTACACAAATTGATTATCAGTATTAAAAAATGGAAACAAAATTCAATGAATATTAAAGTGCAACCTGACACCTTATTTGTGTCAAATACATCTCTCTAGAGACTGTCTATGCTTTAGTTTTATAAATTAAACATTTGCACAATATCTATAGGAATATACAATATAATTTTCCATAAAAATTTGAATATCTTTGTGTTTATAATCTTATATACATATGAATGCTTAGATACTTTTGTAAAAGTGGAATTAATGATTCATAAGACACACTGTGAAAAATTTGCAATTATGTTTAAACATCTTTAACCAAAAGTTTGAAGATTTATAGTAATCCCTGCAGAAATCATGGGGCTAGCAACAGACTGCATTTACTGTCTTCTGGAGTTCTAAGAAATAGGGCATCTGGAACCTTTCTCATACTGTGCATTATCAAACATTTTAATTTTGGATAATATGAACAGGCAAATATTAATGTCATTGTTACTTCTTTAAATTATCGGAATTCTTTCCACTTCAAAATATTTTCAAGTCACTTGATTGTGCTTATTTTGTTCGCTTTCTTGTCATTTTCTAGTTGATTGATTTATGGGATGTTTTGTTACATAAAATTATAATTTGGAAAATATTTCCTATCCAGTATATGCACTGCAAATATTTCCTTTCAGTAGGCTTGGTTCAAACTTTGTTTATGACACATTACACACTCACACTCTC
>NW_006987782.1:0-586 GCF_000164805.1 Carlito syrichta
ATCTCTCTTGACTTTATTGGTATATAGCAAAAAAGAGGTGGAGGAGAGTAGAGAGAGTCTTCTAGGCATATTTGGGCTAAATGATGTGACCTTCCTCTGAGCCCTGTTACTGAGCTCCCATAAAACCAGACATCCGTATCAGAGTGCTTACTACCTGTCCACAGAGTCATCTTGATGTCAGCCCTTAGCATGACGGATTCTGGGTCTGTCCACCCAATCTTCCACACTTTTGCTGTCCCAGCTGTTGCAAAATACTGTCATAATATGTACTTTAGATTGGTAAAGAATCTTTACTCAGCCGGGCTCGGTGGCTCAGCCTGTAATCCCGCGCCTTTGGGAGGCTGAGGTGAGTGGATTGCCTGAGCCCGCGGGTTCGAGACCCGCCTGGGCAGCGAGACCTCATCTCTACAATAAATCAAAAAAAATCAGCCGGGCGTGGTAGCGCATGCCTGTAATTCCGGCTACTTGGAAGGCTGAGGCGGAAGGATCGCCGGAGCCCAGCAGGTCGAGGCTGCGGTGGCCGGAAGCGGCCACTGCACTCCAGTCTGGGTGACAGAGTGAGACTTCCACTCAAAAAAAAAAAAAA
>NW_006987783.1:0-573 GCF_000164805.1 Carlito syrichta
CTTCTTCTTACTCCTCATCTTAGACAACCCTTAATCTACTTTCTGAAGCTATGGATATGCTTGTTGTAGACATTCTTATAAATGAAATCATACAATATGTGTCTTTTGCAACAGACTTCTTTCACTTAGTGTAGTGTTTTTAAGGTTCATGCACACTGTAACACGTATCAGTCTTTCATTTCTTTGTGCCTGAGAAATAGTTCACTGTATGGATAAGCCTCATTTTATTTGCTCATTTGTCAGTTGATGGACATTGGGTTGCTTACCTCCCCTTTTCTTGGCTGTTACGAATAATTTTGCTCTGAATGTTCATGTACAAGACTTTATGTCTCATTTGCCTTGGATATGTTTGAACCTAGGAGAGGAATTGCTGGGTCATATGGTAACTTGATACCAAATATGCATTTGATACGTAGACTTTTGGGCCACTGTTAGACTGTTTTCCAAAGCACCTACACTGTTTGACATTCCCACTAGAAGCTGCTGTTCCTGATTTTTACTCGTGCTCATCTTTAAACATATGACATAATTTCATTCACAGGGTGGTGCCAGAAGTCAATACAGAGATTGTCT
>NW_006987784.1:0-583 GCF_000164805.1 Carlito syrichta
CAGACGGTGGATTGGCAGACAAATGTGCTGTGGTTTTGGGTGGCTGAGTTGGGGGATTACTGGAGACCGGGAGTTTGAGACCAGCCTCGGCCACGTAGTGAGATCACGTCGCTCCCTGGAACGCAAACACTGGAGTCACGTGTGGTGGCACTCACCGTCCCAGCTACAGGGAATGTGGTGGCCTCCATCCCAGGGAGTTCTTTTGTGTTACCACCAACAAAAGAGCATGGGAGTCCAGGCAGGGCACCATGGCTCAAGGCAGTCAGCCCCACACCCTGGGATGCTGAGGCGGGAGACTGCCTGAGCCCAGGTTTTGGCAACAGGCAGTGAGACGTGGCCAGATTTCGTCTCGGCCAGAAGTCCCCAAATTCAAGACAGTTGTGGCGGACCCCAGAGTACCAGCATATTGGGGGCAAAGGCTGGAGGACCAACTGAAACCTGCAGAGTCAGGTCCATGATCATGCCTCCGCACCCAAGTCTAGCCAACAGACACTCTGGTGACAAAAAAGATGCCTCCCACGTGTGTCAAAATGTGAGATTATGGCTCCCCAGGAAACACTCCACGTGGGCTGGGGACGTTGGA
>NW_006987785.1:0-691 GCF_000164805.1 Carlito syrichta
CATTACGTTCTGAAAAAAGTAAGAATTATTTATTGAATACCTACTGAATGTCGGGTACTGGGCTGAGCTTTTGGGAGTGAATAGTAAGCAAGATGGTCAATCTCTGCCCTCATGAAGCTTGCTGTCCATGAGAGAAATGTGCATAAAACAGTCAAGGTGGTAAGTGTCATGGAGAAAATACAAAAAACACAGAGAACCTGTAGCTAGAGGAATTTGCCTGGGCAAAGGGTGCTCTGCAGAAAGGATACTTCAACGCAATCCTGAAAGGTACATCAGAATTGGCCAGGCATAGTGGCTCATGCCTGTAATGCCAGCAATTTGGGAGGCTGAGGTAAGAGGATCACTTGAGGCTGGGAGTTCAAGATCAAACTGGAAAGACCTCATTCTACAAAAAAAAAAAAAAAAAAAAAAGGCCAGGTATGGTGGTGCATGCCCTTAGTCCCAGCTCCTTGGGAGGCTGAGGTGGAAAGATGGCCTGATCCTGGGAATTGAAGGTAATAGTGAGCTATCATTGTCCTCTGCATTGCACTCTGGCCTGGGCAACAGAATAAGACCCTGTCCAAGCCGGGCTCGGTGGCTCAGCCTGTTATCCCGCGCCTTTGGGAGGCTGAGGTGAGTGGATTGCCTGAGCCCGCGGGTTCCAGATCCACCTGTGCAGCGAGACCTCATCTCTACGATAAATCAAAAAGTC
>NW_006987786.1:0-858 GCF_000164805.1 Carlito syrichta
ATGTTACGGATGTGCAATCCTTACAAAAAGTTTCCCTAAAATATTTGAAGGAAATATAAAATCACATCTCCTTATATTGTAACCCAATTTATATTTTTAAAAGAGTATTTCCATTGAATCCCCCAGTATTTTCTCTACCTAAGACATAATGCTGTACTCTGCAAGAAAGTATCCAATTATTCTGATAATTTTAATCACCAAGCCTTTAAAATGAGGCACACAGAAAAAAGAGAATTTGGGGCCCAATATGTATAAACCAAAATATCATGGAGATTTACAAAGTAGTAAGTATTTGGGATCTGCGTTAGTATAAAAATTTAGATAATTGAAAATTCTACAAAATTGTTTATGATCTTGCAAAAGAAATATTCAAATCCTGTAGGAAAAACTACTCAATGGCTGTTAAACAATAATAAAAACATCCAAAAGTTTCTAAACTAAAGAAAGTGCTAAAATATTATTTGGTTGTGCTATAACCAAGCTCCAACAGGACTCCATGACCATAATAATAAAAGACTACCTCTTGGCCAACCCCCTCGAGTCTCCTCCCAGTTTGATTGCTTCTTGGTCCTCTCAATAAAGACTGCTTTAAAAGAAAGTCGGCCGGACTCAATGGCTCAGCCTGTAATCCTGCACATTTGGGAGGCTTAGGTGAGTGGTTTGCCTGAGTCTGCAGGTTCGAGAGCCACCTGGGCAGCAAGGCCTCATCTCTACAATAAATCAAAAAATAAGCCACGCGTGGGAGCAGGCCCCTGTAATTCCGGCTACTTAGAAGGCACAGGCAGATGATTGCTAGAACCCAGCAGGTCGAGGCTGTGGTGGCTGTGAGCAACCCTCTGCCCTCAACTCTGGGTGAAA
>NW_006987787.1:0-812 GCF_000164805.1 Carlito syrichta
CACATACAACACTCAAATAATTTTCCCTAAAAAAATATATACTCAAGCAAGCCACTGTGCTTCTATGGCTTAAAAAAATTGCCTACTAATTCCACTCAAACTCCTTTGTCTGTTGGGAGTCAGCCTTGGAGGTCTGCCTGACTGACAAAGTCAAGGTGTGCTGAGGACCCCCAGCTGCAAAGCGAGTCCAGACAGCTGAGGCCCTTCTGCTTCTGTCATTGCTGTAGATACAGCTGAATAAATTCTGTGCAGTCGTGGAAGAAGAAGATGGCATGTTTATGCAAAGAATCACAGCTAACCTGGAAATGTCATGGTTCATTTTTCCATTTCCCACTATGCTGTTTGGCCTTTCCTAACATATGCAAGGGTTAAACTCTGAAGCACATCAAGAATGTTTTCGTTCACTTGGTTATAAGTTACTAGTTATTGCTTAAATAATAAATGATATACGTATATTCACTTCTTATTTGATTTAGAATTATGTAGTTTAGTGTTTAGACATAAGGATTTTTAGAAGCACAAGTTTATAGTAAGTTTATTATGAATTCGTTATAAGTTCTAACACTTGTACAGGAGTTATGTAGGTGATTTATAACCCTGTTTTCACTGACTTACGATAAAGATTAATGTTGAGGTTTTTACTTAATTTAATAGTTAAAACTCTAAGTTAACATTTATAAAGTGGGTTTTCACTGAACTCATAATATACTAATCAGACACTTTTATGACAGATCAGCTAAAACAGAAAACATCTTGAGGGGCCTGGGAACATTACTAAAAGCTTCTTTTGAGTTCTCTTTAGAAACAGCACT
>NW_006987788.1:0-554 GCF_000164805.1 Carlito syrichta
AACCCTCACATATCACTGGTAGCAATACAATATGATGTATCTTCTTCTGATCACAGTCCAGCACTTTTTCATAATGTTGAACATCAGCTTGGAACCAGTAATTCTGCTTCTAGGTATAGACTCAAAAGTAATGAAAATCTATTTACCTACAAAACATGAATTTTCAACGATCATTATTCATTAAGCCAAAATATGAGAAAGAAAAACAAAAACAAAAAAAGACTGATGAAAAGAAAATTAAAATATTGCATAGTCTTACAATGAATTATTATTCAGCAATAAAGAGAAATGACATATATATATATATATATATATATATTACAACAGATGAATCTCAAAAACATTATGCAAAATGTAAGAAACCAGTCATAAAATACTACACATTATACTATTTATTTGTATGAAATATCCAGAAGACAATTTTATTGATGAAGAAAATATATGGTCACCTTATGCCTGCAAGGGAGAAGAAAAATGGAGAATAATTGCAAATGTATTTAGGGTTTCTTATTGGAATGACAAAAATGTTCTAAAAAGTGATTGTGGTGATGGTT
>NW_006987789.1:0-796 GCF_000164805.1 Carlito syrichta
CTAAACTAACTGTATTAACTAGCTGGTCAGCTGGCTAGCCAGCTTACTTAATTGCATAACTAACTAGCTATCCAGCAGCCTAGCTAGCTGACTTTACTAGCTGACTTAGCAAAGTAGCCAGCTATCTAGCCAGCAGACTTAACTAGCTATGTACCTAACTAGATAGCTGGATAGCCAGATGACTGAACTAGCTGACTTAACTAGATAGCCTGATGGATAGCCAGCTGACTAACTAGCTACCTACCTACAGAGACTGCTGGCTTGCCAGTTGACTTAACTACCTAACTACCTAGCTAACCTGCTGGTCAGCGAGCTGACTTAACTAGGTGACTTATCTAGCTATCCAGGTGGCTAGCCAGCTGACAAAAGTAGATAGCTACTCTGATAGGCAGCTCTCTAGCCAGTTGACTAAAGTGACTAGCCAAGTTACTTCACTAGCTGACTTAACTAGCTGGCTACCTAGCTACCCTGCTGACTTAATTAGCTGACTTAACTGGCTAGCTACCTAGCTAGCCAGTTGGCTATCTAGCTAGCCAGTTGATTGACTTAACTAGCTGACTTAAATAGATAGCCATTTGGCTGGCCATGTGAATTAATTAGCTAACTTAAGCTAGCCAGCAGGCTAGCCAACTGTCTTAACTAACTAGCTACCTAGCTAGCCAGCTGGGAAAGCCAGCTGAATTAACCAACGGGACTTAACTAGCTAGCCAGGTGGCTAGCCAGCTGACTTACTAGCTTGCAACTGACTACCAGCTGACTTACTAGTTGACTTAACCAGCTAGCCAGCTGGCTAGCC
>NW_006987790.1:0-738 GCF_000164805.1 Carlito syrichta
GTTCCTTATTGTGGTATGTGTTCCCTGAGATCCACTCCCCACCAACATTCTATGTGATGATGCAAAGCAGAAATCATCCCACATTACAAAACAATCTGCAATAATAACAAAGTGAAAGAAAACAAACCACAACAACAACAACAAACCAAGAAAACTAAACACACACACACATGCCTAATACAAAGTGAATCGAGAAGAAAGACAAAAAGACAGAAGGGGGAAAATTAAGAAAAAAGAGAAAAAAAGGAAGAAATTCAGGTGGAATTCTCACACATATATTAACACTCCCCTTAAATTATAAAAAAAGAATAAAAAATCTCAGAAGAAAAAAAGAGCAAAACAAACAACAAAATCACAAGATGAACACTCAGTCATTCACATACACACATAAACAAAGAATGACAAATAAAAGAAGAAAGAAACACAGAAAGAAAAGAAAACAAAAAAAAAATTGGGGGAAGGGATGCCAGTCAACGTCTCACATATACATTCACGCACAAAGGAAAAATATTTTAAAAATAGATGTATTAGCCAGGCTCAGTGGCTCAGCCTATAATCCCATGGATTTGGGAGGCTGAGGTGAGGGGACTGCCTGAGCCTGCAGGTTCGAGACCCACCTGGGCAACTTGGCGAGACCTCATCTCTACAATAAATCAAAAAATCAGCTGGGCATGGTAGCGCATGCCTGTAATTCTGTCTACTCGGAAAGCTGAGGCAGCATGATCGCCAGAGTCCAGC
>NW_006987791.1:0-759 GCF_000164805.1 Carlito syrichta
CTAGAGAGCTGACTTAATTATCTAGCTACTTAGCTAGCCAGCTGACTAGCAGGTTGACCTAACTACCTAGATACCTAGCTAGCCAGCTGGATAGACAGCTGAGTTAACTAGTTAACTACCTGCATAGCCCGTTGGCTTTCCAGATGACTTAACCACCTAGCTACCTACCTAACTATCTGGCTAGTGAGCTGACTTAACTTGGTTACTTAACTGGCTGGTTAACTGGCTAGCCAGCTGACTTAACTAGCTATTTACCCAGCTAGGGAACTGGCTATCCAGATGACTTAGCTTGCTGAATTAACTAGCTAGCAAGATGACTTAACTAGCTGAATTAACCAGATAGCTAACTAGCTAGCCAGCTGGCTTAACTAGATGTCTTAACTAGCTAGCTACTTAGCTAGCTATCTAGCTTGCCAGCAGACTTAACTAGCTGGAATAATTAGCTAGTCTGATGCATAGCCATATGTCTTAACGAGCTTTTTAACTAACTAACCAACTGGATAGTCAACTGACTTGAGCTGACTTAATTATTTAGCCAGCTGGTTTCTAGCTGACTTAACTAACTGATTTACCCAGCTAGTCAGCTGGCTAGCCAGCTGAATTAAAGAGCTGGCTCCCTATCTAGTAAGCTGGCTGGAAAACTGACTTACCTAGCTGACTTAAGCTAGCAAGCTGGCTTGCCAACTCACTTAACTAGCTAGCTAGCTACCTAGCCAGCATGCTAGCCAACTGACTTAACTAGCTGACTTGAACAGCTAG
>NW_006987792.1:0-536 GCF_000164805.1 Carlito syrichta
CTCCCTTGGGCAGTGCTGAAGATACACTGACAGCCTCTCCTTGCCTCCCTGCTCTCTGATCCAACCCCACACAGGCCTCAGAAGAAGACCCTCATTTCCAACGCATTCCCTCTTCAGATTTGCCAGGCCAATGATGAAGCCTACACCATCCTCCCATACTCCAGGTACGCCTTGATTCCATTTCTAGACCCTGGGATTCATCCTGCCCCTTGAGTGAATGTCTTAGGAGAGCTGATCTCATCTAGCATGGGGTTAGGGATCTCAATTTCTTCTTGTTTCAATCTAGGCAGGTTGTGTGATGTCAGAAAGTCCTCCATTTCCTTAAGGTTTTCAAGTTTGTTTCCATACAAGTGTATGTAGTAGTCTCAAATGATCTTTTGTATATCGTCAGGGTCTTATGCGCCTACCTCTTTTGTGTTTATGATAGGAGTTATTAGGGCTTTTTCTCTCTTTTTCTTAGTCAGTCTAGCTAGGGGACCATTGATCTTGCTTATCCTTTTGAAGAACCAGCTTTTGGTTTCATTGATTTTTTTGTA
>NW_006987793.1:0-483 GCF_000164805.1 Carlito syrichta
CCTCCTTCCCCAATGATCAGAGATGTCTGTTCATGATGATCCAAACTCCATACACAGATGGATGCTCTTCTTTTCTTTCCTTTTCCTTTTTTGAGTCAGTCTCACTCCATTACCCAGGATGAAGCATGGTGGCTGGCTCCTGGCCACTGCAGACTTGGCCCACCAAACTCCGTTGAACCTTCCCCCACCGGCCTTCTGAAGAGCTGGAACAATAGGCACACACCACCATGCCCAGCTCATTTGAGATGGAGGGTAGAGACGAGGTCTTGCAGAGTTGCCCAGATGTATCTCTGACCCACGGGCTCTGGTCAGCGACTGGCCTCGACCTCCCAAACACTGGGATGACAAGGTTGAGCCCTTGAGCCCGGCCTCTAACCTTTGTCAAAAATGAAACAGAAGGCCAGGCATGGAGGCACAAACCTGGAATCCCAGCACTCTGGGAGGTCGAATTGGGATGAGGTCTGTAGCCTAGGAGCTCAAGTC
>NW_006987795.1:0-3690 GCF_000164805.1 Carlito syrichta
AGAGGACCGAGAACCTCCCAAACTGGGATGGCACCTGAGAGGGTTGCCCATGAGGTAGTCTTTAATTATTATGCTCACGAAGTCCTGTTGGAGCTTAGCTATAGCACAATCAAATGATATTTTATCACTTTCTTTTTTTTAGCAACTTTTGGAAGTTTTTAGTATTGTGTAACAGTTTTTGAGTTGTTTTTCCTACAGGATTTGAACATTGCTTTTGCTAGGATCATAGTCAATTTTCCAGAATTTTCAATTATCTAAATTTTTATACTAATGCAGAGCCCAAATACTTACTAATTTGTAAACCTCCATGTTATTTGGCTTATATATATTGGGTCCAGAACTCTCCTTTTTCGGGTTGCATCATTTTAAATGCTTGGTGGTTAAAAGTATCAAATTAATCGGATACTTTGTTGCAGAGTACAGCATTATGTCTTAGGTAGAGAAAATACTGGGGGATTCAATGGAAATACTCTTTTAAAACTATAAATCAGAGCCGGGCTCCGTTTATCAGACTGTAATCCCCCGCCTTTGGGAAGCAGAAGTGAGTGAATTGCCTGATTCCGCGGGTTCGAGACCCGCCTGGGCAGGCGAAACCTCATCTCTACAATAAATCAAAGAAAAATTAGCCGGGCTTGGTAGCGTGTGCCTGTAGTTCCAGCTACTTGGAAGGCTGAGGAAGAAGGATCACCGGAGCCCAGAGTCCAGCAGGTGGAGGCTGGGGTGGCTGGGAGTGGCCACTGCACTCCAGTCTGGGTGACAGAGTGAAACCCAAATGTTTACTTCAAATATATGAGGAAAACTTTTCTCTAAGAATTGCACATGTGTAACATTTAATCAAAATTAACAACCAGAAAATACAGAGTGCACCAATAAAATGTACACAAACTTTAATAATGGAAAAAGCTGTATTAAATTACGATACTGCTTTATTTTCTAAAATTTTTAATATTTATTATGCATTCTGTCTTCTGAATAGCCCTTAGGTACACTGAATCTCAAGGTTCATTTTTCTAAGAATGCTATAGATCTGGAATCTCAACAAGTTTCAATTTAGGCAGAAGAAAACATTCAGAATTTATGAGAGAAACACTGAAGTTGTCAATTTTGAAGGCAGAATTATACAATGTATTCCAACGTATTCAAAGGAAAAGAAGTTATCATTGGAGTATTATACATTTCTTAAAAAAATCAATCCCTGCATAATGAAAATTTCCAAGTCCAACCCTGAATTGCAACCATTTTGAAAGTAAAAAAGTAAAAATAAAAAATAATATAAACAAATAAAGTCAGTTAAATGTTTACAGCTTTCATTTATTTATTTATTTATTTATTTTATAAAAATGGGGGATGCACATCACAGTTAGATATACAAACATTGATTTTGCAAGGTACCTAGTTGATGAGGTATGCCCCTCCCTTGCTTAGCAGTATCCCCCCACTGCCAATGTCACCCGTCCCCCTAAACAGTTTTCCACTACTGCCAATCACTTTCTTACAGCACTATAAGTTATCCAGTTAAGCTCATGAGTGAGAACATATGGAACTCTGTCCTTTGTTTCTGTGATAAATCACTGAAAATGACTTACCTCATATCCAGCAAACGTTCTGCAAAATCCTTCTATCTGTCCCTTTTTATGACTGCATAATAATCCACTGTGTATATACCTCATTTGTTTTACACATTCCAGCTTTGATGGGCAACATATTTGGTACCATGTTTTTTGCAATTGTGAGTAGAGCTGCAAAAAACATGCGGCTACAGGTATCTTTTTGGTAAAATTATTTGAGTTCCTCCAGGTATATTATCTATAAGGTAATTTCTGAGTCACATAGTAGGTCAAGATCTTGTCCCTTGACAAACCACCTCACTATTTCCCAAAGATGTTGCTCTACTTTTCAGTCCACATGCATTGTAGCATTTATTTCTTCCAAAATCCTGACCTGAATCTGTTTTGGTTTGTTGTATTAATGATGGCCAGTCTTGCAGCGGGTATGTGGTATTTCAAAGTGGTTTCATTTGCATTACTTTGATGATGAGTGAGGCTGAGCAATTTTCATATGTCTCCTGGTTGCCCCATCTCTTTTTATGAAAACTGTCCAATCACGTATTTTGCACACTTTTCAATGGGAATGTTTGTCTAATTTTTCTGTGTTTCAGCTTCTTGTAGATCCTAGATGTATGCCTCTTTACAGATATATAGGTGGAGAATCGTTTTTCTCAATCTGTTGGCTGTTCCCAGCCCTTTTGATGATTTCTTGTTTCGCAGAAGTATATAATTGATGAGTTTCCACTGTCTTACGTCTTTCGGCATGGGTATTTAGGGCCCGGAAGAGGAGTTTCTGATTCCAGTTTCCCTAATGCGTTTTCTAAGATTATTTTAATTTGTTGTTTTACATTTAGGTCTTTGATCCATTTAGAGTTAGTGTATATGGTGATAGATAGTGGTCCTGTTTCAATCTTGTGCATGTCAGTCTTTTCCCAGCACCATTTACTGAATATGTTCCCCATTACCAAGTGGGTCTTGGAGGCTTTTTCAAAGATGAGTTTTTTGAGGATTTGAGCATTTCATTCTCTGTCTTGATCCCTAGGCCTATGGACCTATTCTGTTACCAATACAAGGCTGTGTTTATTACTGCAAACATATAGTTAAATTTGAAGTCTGGAACTGCGATAGCTCCTGCTTTGTTTCTTTTGATTAGTTTCCTTTGGCTATTCATGATGGTTTATGGTTTCATATGAATTCATTTTTTGTAATTTCCAGGTCTGAGAAGCATGATGTTAACGCAATGGTTATTTCATTGCATCTGTAGATTGACAAAAAGGCTAATTTTTACATTAAAAGAGGTAAGTAATCTCAGGGAAACAAGCATGTTATATTGTAATTTATGACATCAGCCTCAAAACTTTGTATCATAATGGGAACCAATCCTTGACTACTGAGCAATCCTTAGACTCCAAGCACTTGTGTACAGTGCTAGGCCAAATGCGGAAGACACATTGGATTTCATTCCAAAGAAGTGAAGATAACCATGTGTTCACATGGTGAACACATCCAAAAATTTCCCCAGGGGTAAGTGACCAATCAAGAATCCTCTAAATGATGTAGTCTTTTCCATAAAAAAAAAATCTGTCTTTATTGAGAGGTCCGAGAATCTCCCAAACTGGGAGGGGACCTGAGGGAGTTGACCACGAGTAGTCTTTTATTATTATGATCACGGAGTCCTGTTGGAGCTTGGTTATAGCACAACCAAATAATATTTTGGCCCTTTCTTTAGTTTAGAAACTGTTGTATGTTTATAGTAATGTTTAACAACCTTTGAGCACTTTTTCCGATAGGATTTGAACATTGCTTATGCTAAGATCATAAACAATTTTCCAGAATTTTCAATTTTCTAAATTTTTAAACTAATGCAGAGCCCAAATACTTACTACTTTGCAAATCTCCATGTTATTTTGGTTTATACATATAGGGCCCCTAATTCTCTTTTTTCTGTGTGCCCCATTTTAAATGGTTGGTGATTAAAATTATCAGATTAATCGGGTACTTTGTTGCAGAGCATTATGTCTTAGGTAGAGAAAATACTAGGGGATTCAATGGAAATAATATTTTAAAAATATAAATCGGGTAAAAATATAAAGGGAATGTGATTAAATTTCTCTAAGGTATGCACATCTGTAACATTAATCAA
>NW_006987796.1:0-806 GCF_000164805.1 Carlito syrichta
CTAATATAATTGTTCTTGACTCCACCCAATTTGCTGTGAAATCTAATAATTTATTCTTCTTTATGGCTGCATAATACTCCATTTTGTATATGTACCACATTTCTTTATTCAGTCCACTTTTGATGGGCAATAGGATTGGTTACATGTTTTTGCTATTGTGAATCGTGCAGCTATAAACATTTGTGAAGGTGTATTTTTGGTAGAACAACTTCCATTTCTCCAGGTTTATTTTCAGAAGAGGTGTTCCTGGATTGTACAGAGGGTCAATTTTTAGTTCTCTTAGCAATATCACACTACTTACTATAGAGATAGAACTACCTGCACTCCCAACAGTGTAGAAGCATTCACTTTTCTTTGTCCCCTCTCCAGCATCTGTTGTTTTTTGATTTATTAATAAAATGACAATACAGAAATTCATATGGAAACAAATAAGAGCTTGAATAGGCCCTCAAAATATCCTCAGTAAAGGAAGTGGGCAGTATCACACTCCCAGACTTTATACTTTACTACAATATTATAGTAACCAAAACATCTGGTACAAGTGCTAGAATAGGCACATGGACCAATGGAATAGGACAGAGATTATGAAAGCAAAATCTCCATCTCTTAACCAACTCATCTTTGACAAAGCCACCAATAACAACCACTGGGGAAAGAAGTCCATATTTATCAACAAGTGCTGAGAAAACTGGTTGACCACCTGCAGAAAGTGAAGCAAAATCCCTATCTATCGCCATATATAAAAATCAACTCTAAATGGATCAATGACCTACATAAGACATCAACCTATAAGAATCCTAGAGAAA
>NW_006987797.1:0-805 GCF_000164805.1 Carlito syrichta
GCTCACTTGTCAGATCCCAGGCCCGCCAAGTAGTTAAGTCAGCTAACCAGTTGGCCTACTAGCCGGGCAACTAGTTAAGTCAGCTAACCAATTGGCCAACTGGTGGGCGAACTTGGGAGCCGACAATTTAGGTCAGCTAAACATTCGGCTGACTAGTTAGGTCAGCTAATTATTCGGCCAACTAGTCGGCCGAATAATTAGGTCAGCAAACTAGGCAGCCAACTACTTAACCGAGCTAACTATGGAGTCAGTTCCTCAGCCAACTAGTTATCCAAGCTAAATCATCGGCCAAATAGTCGGCCAACTTGTTAAACCAGCAAGCAGGTCAGCTGAGAAGGCAGCCAACGTGTTAACCCAGCTAACTAGTTGGCAGACTCGTCAGACAAGTTAAGTCAACTAGCTAACTCGTTAACCAACTCGTTATGTCAGCTATTTAACTCGTTTACTAACTAGTTAAAAAAGTTATCTAACTCATTAGCCAACTTGTTAATTCAACTAGCTAAGTCATCTTGCTCACTAGTTAGCTAATTATTTAAGTCAGATGCTTAAGCCTGCTACCTAACTAGTTTGCTAATTAGATAAGTCAGCTCGTTATTCAGCTAGTTAAATAGTTAGCTAACTATTTAATTCATGTAATTAAGTCAGCTAGCTAACTAGTTAAGTCACACAGTTAAGTCAGCTAGCCAAGTAGTTAAAGTCAGCTAGCTAAGTCAACTAGTTAAGTCAATTTTCTAATTTAGTCACCTGGTTACGACATCTAGCTATCTAGTTAGCTAAAGGTTTAAGTCAGCAGGGTTGAGTCAGG
>NW_006987798.1:0-573 GCF_000164805.1 Carlito syrichta
ACTCACCCCTGTCTCCTCAGCACTCAGGAAGGCTGAGATGGGAAGATGGCAGGAGCCCAGGAGCTCCGGACCAGGCTGGACCCCTTAGCAAGACCCCACTTCGACCCCAGTCAAATCCCAGAAAACCTTGGTTGAAGGCATACCTTGGTGGGAGGGTCGCTTCTGGCCCAGAGTCCAAGACCAGGCAGGAGACCAGGATGTTGATCAAATGGGAAGCCTTTGAAAGCAGCAGTTTGGGAGGCCCAGGCCGAGTGGATGACTCGAGTTGGGTGGTTTGAGAGCAGTTTGGGCAACCTAGTGAGGAAAGAAAAGAAAGAAAGGAAGGAAGGATATAAAGAAAGAAAGAAAGAAAGAAAGAAATTCTCCTGCAAAACTTCTGCCCTCAGTCCGTGCCCCACCACATGGGAAGGTCCCCAAGCTCGACAGCTTTCAACCCCAGGCACCCCTCAAATGACGGACCCCGCTATAGTGTGAGGGTTCCCAAGCCTCCCTGACCAGGTTCTTGCAGACTTTCCTCTCCGAGGTGTAAAATGTGCCCCAGGCAGGCTGACCCTCCCACTTGGCAAGAAGGAC
>NW_006987799.1:0-889 GCF_000164805.1 Carlito syrichta
TTTCATGTAGACAAAACAAACCACCACACTGAAAGCAGGGTAATACCTTTAAAAAGATAATATATTTATTTTTAAAAACACAATAAATTAGTAAGGCATATACTGTGAAACCCAAACTCCTATTTAGTTAATATAAGAAACAAACAAACAAACCAACAAAAAGCATAAATCCCCAAACTTGAAAAATAAATGAACATCTAAAATATCCATTGAAAATCCTTTAAAAAAATGTGCCTTTATCCATGTAACTTACATAGCTCAGTAAATATCTCAGGATCAGTCACAATTTCTAGAATAGATGAAACCAATCAAATGTGCAGAAAAATATTTACAGAGCATTTTTTAATATTTAATAAATAGAAAAGAAAAAGTGGAACTAAGAACTTTTGCAAGATTATAGTCTTTTGGAACGTAACACTCAGAATAACTTTTGGAAATATAATTTATAAATTGTGGATACCTGCAAAAATGGAACTCTTGTGCATCCTATCACAATCACCCCCACTGTTTGATTCACCTCAAGGTAAAGGATTAAAATTTCTCAAGGATAGAGTAACAACATGTGATTCCTTTTAGATGGCAGATATCCAACTGAAGACAATCATTGAGAATTACAAGTTCAGCACTGAAAAAAGTAATCATTTACTTTAGGCATTAAGAAATTAGTCAAAGTTTTCATTCACATCAGAAGAGCTCATATAAGATTTAATTTGGTACTTTCCATATAAAAATTGTTAATGAGAATGCATTTGTCTTTCCTTTCCTAAAATAACCAACACAGATTAGCTGCCAAACTTAGACTTCTGCTATGTGACAAAATCCAAACTATGATATTATAAAATTGTATAGGGTAGGTAGAAATAAATGTGTTTCTAAATTTTTGAAATTG
>NW_006987800.1:0-329 GCF_000164805.1 Carlito syrichta
AGGCGAGCCGCGTGCCGGGCAGCGTGCGCAGCGTCGAGCGGTACGTCTGGTGGCGCGTGCCGCCCACGTTGATCACGATGCGCTCGCTCTCGTCCCCCTGGCCCATCGCGGCGCCCCCTTAGGCATGGCGCGGCCCAGCGACACCCATGGGAGCGGCCGCCAGGGGGAGTCGGCGCCGGGGAGGGGGGCGAACGACCCCCGCCCCTGTTTTAATCTGCGTTGTCATGATGGTTGTACAACTCACCAAATAAACTTACTAATAGAATGAGCATTTATGATGGATTTTTTTTACCACATGCAAATTATACCTTAATAGAGGTTTTTTTTTT
>NW_006987800.1:1617-10888 GCF_000164805.1 Carlito syrichta
CCGGCGCTGGGGGCGCCCGCCCCGCGCGGCTCCTGCCGCTCCCCGGGGACCCGCCCCCGCCCCGCCCCCAGGGACGCCACCCGATGGGCGGGGGCGGCCAGAGACGTCTGGGCCCGCGCCCCCGGGCCGACTGAGGTGAGGAGGGCGTCGGCACCCTCCCCTCTCCTACCGTGCCGGGGAACTTCCGATCCTCTGGGGAGACCGGACCTCCCGGCAGTCGGAGACACCTTGGCCTGGACCGTGCCGCCCGCTCCGAGGAAGTCTCTCCCGCCGACCCTTCCCGCGGCACCTGGAGGCCCTTTGCGTAGGTACTCTCTTGCATGGACTCCAAAAATCAGACACACACCTCGCTATCTTCTAAGTCCTCCACTAACAACAAATCCTGGGCCCCTTACTGACCCTGGGCCCTTCGTGACTTCAGACGGACCTAGCCTCCCACCAGTGCGGCAGAGCTCGGCCACCTTGATCCCAGCTCACCGACTCTCTTGCCCCAACCCTGGGTTCCTAGGGGATCCCTCATGGAAAGGGCCTTCTGTCCTCAGAGGTCTCCCTGAACACCCACCCGTCCCCCTCCCACCCCCTGGGGCTTCAGCTGCTCTGAGTGGTAAGTGCGTGTTGTGTCCAGGGTTGGGTGGGAGCAGCTGCCTGCTGTGATTCCAGCTTCACAGCGGATCCTGGCAGTGGGAGTTGCAGTTTGGACCCCAAAGTCTTCCTGGCTCTTGCTTGCTGCCCCAGTGCCTCAGTTTACTCAGTCGAGCAATCTCCTGTTTGCTCTTTACTTGTTCCAGGCTCTGTCCCAGGCACAAAGGCCCCAGGAATGAGTCAGACCCAGCCCCTGCCCTTGGGAAGCTCCCAGTCTTTTGGGGAGTTGGGCAGGTGAACCTGGACAGGACCGCAGAGGTCAGGCCCAGCTCCAGGGGTGGCTGGGCCGGGAAAGAGGCTTATTGATCCCAGCTCAGCCCAATCGAACACAGGCTGCCTGGGCAAAGGGCGATTTAATTAAGAAGATACGAGGCTCTTATTACCTGCTGGCACTTTCTGACTGTGCAGACAGCTGTCCCTCTACTCTGACTCACAGATGCTGCCATGGGCCCGGGGACAAGGTTGTGCCACAGACACCTCTCTCTTTGCTTGACCAGGGGAACCCCAGCTCAGCCACAGGAAGGTCTGTGTGTGATGGCTTGGGTGGAGTGGGACAAAGGGGCATAGCAAGAAACACCAGGTGAGAGCAGGACAAGAGAAGAGGCAGGGGCGCAATCAAGTCAGAAGCAGGGGCCAAGATGGGCGGGGACAGAGAGGAGTCTGGGATCACAAAGGCACTTCCTCCCCCAGAGCCTGACCTGCATTATTCCCCTGCCTAGGAGATGTTTCCCCTTTGATCTCAGAGTAAAGCAGGGAGGAGTGTCCCTCTCACCTGGCCAGTGCCAATCCCATCCTCTACCCATGAGGAGGCCTGGCCTGGTGTCGCCCAGCAGGGCCCATGTGCAGATTGCGAAGACACAGCCTCTCAGAAGACTCTGCCTATCCCCATGAGATGATGAAACAGAGAAATGGAGACCCCAAAAGGAAGAAAAAAAGATGGACCCAGAGAAAAGGGAGAGACACACACACACATACACACACATACATATAGACGGGAGAATTCAAGGTGGGTAGAGACAAGAGGCCTCTCCAAACCTTCCAGTCACATATTCAGCTCCCCAGTTCCCCCAGGAAACCTTCTGGGATTCTGCTAGCCACGGGGGCCCAGAACTCCACCTGGGATCAGAGCTGGCTCCCCAACCATCTTAACTCCATCAAAGGACCACCAGCTCCCCCAGGGCTTCTTTCCTGCTCCCTCCCACAGCGTCCAGGACACAGCAGCTCCTCACCAGGGTCTCCATGATTGAGAAGGGCTGGAGGAGGGGTGTGGGGGTGGGATCTTAGAACCCCAGAGGCAGGGACCCTGGGAGTCTGGACCCCCTAGAGAGGCCGAGTCAGGGGGAGGGACTTACCTAGTGTCTCTTAGGGAATCAGCACAGAGCCCCACCCAGGTCACTACCCCAGATGAGTCCTGATGGAGGGCTGCAGCCTGACCCAGCACTGGGGGAGGAGTGGGTGGAGAGGGGGAGAGGTGAGGCTGAAAGGGACAAAGGGCTCCTGGTAAAGGGAAGCTTGAGTGATGAGGGGCTCTGGGCAGGCCTGGCTCTGGAGGATGTCCTGAAAAGAGAGGCAGACCGGGATGGAGGGAGAAGCAGAAAAGGGTGACCGTTGCACCCTAACACCCCAGGAGGTGAGCAGAGAAGACTCAGACAGAGGAGCCTCCCCAGAGGAGAGGGCAGCTGTCCCTGAGGTGCCCCGTACCATTCCACTTTGGGATGCTCACTTTGATCCTTGATGACATGCCCCCAGCCCAGCCCCCAGAGAATGCCTCCCCTTTTGTACCCCAAGCAGGATATAAAAGTCCTTTCTCTCATACCCCCCCTCACACTGCGAGAAGGCTGGCATTTGCAGAAAGCCCAAAAAAACCAAGATGACACAGAAGAAAAAAAAGAAATACAAAAACCAGAAAACAGAGAAATGGGGGTAGGAATTGCTGACCAAGCCCTGGCTTCCCACCCACAAACACTAGCCACAGACCCTCAGTCCAGCCTAAAACCTCGTCCCTTTCCCACTTTTGAGCAGTGCCCCCTATTTGCAGCCACCTGCCCCTTCCCTTGCAGAGAAGAGCTTGTGGGCGCATGCCAGAGGGTCTTTGGTAGCTGGGGTCAGTGGGGGTGGAGGCAGTGAACTACTGGAGGGGCAGGGCAGTATGTTCAGTGGTTAAGAACCCGTGTAGACTCTAGAGCCAGGATGCTGGGGTTCAAATCCTGGCACTGTGTATCTGTGACCCTCAAGTCACTCAACTTCTCTGTGTCTCAGTTTCTTTTTTGTTGAATTGGCACGATGGAATAATAGTCATTCCTGTATCCTTAACACCTCCGTTCTGGAGTTTTTCTTGTTCCAGCCAAAGAGAAGGGGGTGCGGGGCTCTGTGTGGAAAAGGCTAGAGGATGAGCTGGTGTTGGGAGTGGACTTAAAAAAAGGTGAAGGGAGTTCTGAAGCCAAGTTTGGCCTATGTTTTCCCACCTGGCACTCGCAGGCCTTAGATCTGGTCCTGCTAAGCTCTGGAAACGGCCCAAGTCCAGCCCTCAGGTCTTTGTCCAGCTTGGCACATTGGCCAAGCTGCTCTCTGGGGTCTGGAACCGCGGCACTCCTGGTGGGCTGGGGTGCCATCTTGTGGCCGTGTCTGGAAGCTCACCTAAGCTGGGTACTGGCCGTGTAGATTTTGGGGATGACTCTCTGCCTCTGATGGCAAGCAACGGGGCAGGCTGGCGTCCCCTCCCCAGGCCAGACCCTCTTCCTCCAGGGAGCAGGGGAGAGTGAACCCAGAGGTGCCACAGAGGGAAACTGGTGACCTTGGCCACGCGATCTGTGGCTTGAGCAGTAACCCCGGTGCTTAACCTGGGCTGGGCTGGAGTAGGGTGATAGCTGTTGCCTCTTGCAATCTCGGGGGGGGGGGGCCGGGAATCCCAGATCTCCTAGACCATGGGAAGCCAAGGACAAGGCTAAGGTGAAGAATAACCTGGGAAGATGTCTAGACCAGGGTTTCTCAGCCTCTGCATTGTTCGCATTTAGGACCAGATAATCCCTTCTTGGGGATGGGGTGGGATGCTGTCCTGGGCATTGCAGGGTGTTTGGCAGACCTTTAGCCACCGGGTGTCACTAGAAGTCTCCTTGCCAGTCATGATCATCAGAAAGGTCTGCAGGCACTGCTAAATGTCCCTTGGGAGGGAAAATTTTCTTTGGTTGAGAGAACCACTGACTAGACAAATTTGCTTACAAATCCTATTTTTTGCAGCTTACTAGCTGTGCAAGCTGGTCACTGTCTCGTTCTAGGCGTCTGTTTCCTCATATGCATAAAGGGAATCATAGTTTGTGAGGATTAAATGAGATAGTACCTCACTTCCCTTTCCCCCTTCCCTTGGGCTCCCCAGCCTCCCTCTCGCCCCTCTGTGACCACCAGCCTTCATTCCGCCTCTTCCTCATGGACTCCTGCCGTGCCTCAGCACTGTCCCTTAAGGGCCCGTGTGGCCCAGGGAACAGAGCATCAGCCCTCCCTGGGCCCTGACACCTCTTACGCAAGCAGTGGGAGGTGGGAGATGATGGACGTGGTGAAGATGGTCGGGGATGCCTATTGGAGGGCGAATGAGTGGGTGCAGTCACTTCTGCAAGTGTGTCTCCAGCAGCATTGTGCAGGGGCCACTGAGTTCTCCTCCCAGAAGCAGCTGGAGACCCAGGGCTCTCCCAAGGGCCTCCCTATGTCTGTGACTTCTTGGGTGGGAAAGCCTGGAGGGTTCTCTTATGTGTGCTCCTGGTGGGCACCTGGGGGCGTGTCAGTCTGCAGGTGGGCGTGGCCAGTGTGGAGGGGCGGGGCCTGGTTGTGTGGGTCCCGACACCTAGACAGTTTAGGGGCCACGATTCACAAAGAACAATAGAGAGTTGGATATGAAAGTGAATGTTTATTTAGACTTAGAAAAGGAGTCAGGACCGAATATAAAATTTTTAAAAGCTGACAAATACCACGACCGTCAAGAAATCCAGAAAAAAATGTTTATATTTTTAATAACTGTCTGACACACCTGTGTAATACTTTTTTAAAAGTTACATTTACTTGGAAGCACTCAGAATGCCAACAAAAAACAGTTGTAACTTGTTTTGCAATTACAGAATAATATTCACTTAATACAGCTTATTTTCCATAAATTGCACCAAAGATGATTGGACATGAAAAAGTGATCACATTCTCCATGATATGACTAATTTTTTTCTGTGCACTAGAACCGCTTTAAATTTCCATGCCAATTTGCAGTTCCCAGATAGTACCATGCAAGGGTAGTGGCTACTGAAAAGGCCACCAGGATGAGTACCAGGACAGGGCTACTTAATGATATGATTATGAAATGCAAGGGATTCAGAATAGCCCCAGCAATCTTGAAGAAGAATAAAACTGGAGACTCACACTTCCTGATTGCAAAACCAACTACCATGCCACAGTAATCAAGACTGTGTGGTACTGGCATAAGGATAGATGCATAGATCAATGGAATAGAATGGAGAGTCCAGAAATAAACCCTTATATTTATGGTCAATTAATTTTTTACAAGGGTGCCAAGACAATTCAATGGGAGAAAGAACAGTCCTTCCAAGAAATGGTGCTGGGATAACTGGGTATTCATATGCAAAACAATGAATTTGGACCCCATCCTCACACCATATTAAAAATTGACTAAAAATGGACCAGATTCCTAAATGGTAGAGTCAAAACTATAAAACTTTTAGAAGAACTTGGGCTAAGTAATGGTTTCTTAGATATGATGTCAAAAATACAAGGCATGGTGACTCAAGCCTGTAATCCCAGCAGTTTGGGAGGCCAAGGCGAGAGGATTGCCTGGGCCCACAGGTGTGAAGACTAGCCTGAGCAGGGGGGAGAAAGGGGTAGTGGGAACTGACTGCTATTTGGCATGGGTTTCTTTTGGGGGTAATGAAATATCTTGAATTTGGATAGTAGTGATGGCTGTCCAGCTGTATGCATACAGTACAAACCACTGAACTCTACATTTTTAAAAGGGTAAATTTTATGGTATGTGAATTACATCATAGCAAAAAATTGAGAACAAAGAATCGGTTCACCAGGAAGTTATAAATGAGTTGCCTACACCGAGGACAGTCTTCTCAGTTTGTTGTGGTTCCTGTTCCCTTATCTAAAAGATCTACTCTGTTATCCTTTTTCTTTCTCTGAAATGCTGTAAGTGAATTACTAAAGAATTCCCAAACTGAGACCTACCTTTTGAGTTCACGAATTTATTTCACAGAGTAAATGTCAGAGTTCAGACGGGTTAAATCACATTTCCAAGGTCTCAGAGCTGGTCGATGATACAGCCAGGCCTGGGAATAATGTAGTCATTGACATATTATGGGAGTCACTATCCTCTGCTACTGGGAAAGTTCTACACGAGTTAAAACTCATTGCTACATGTTCTCTGAAAAAAAAAAATAGAAGTTGATAATTGACTGGATAAAGAAAATGTGGTATATATACACAATGGAATACTACACAGCCACAAAAAATAATTAAGTAAACTAGCTCAGAAACAGAAAACCAAACACTGCATGTTTTCATTCATATGTGGGAGCTAAATGGTCACAATTATAGAAATAACAGACACTGGGGACACCAATAAGGGAGGCAGTGGGGAGGGAAAAGAGAGTTCAGGAATCAACTATTGGACACAATGTTCACTATCTGTAGAATGGGCCACCTGAGACCTAATCCCCACCACCACACAATATATCCATAGAACAAACATGCATGTGTACCCCCAATCTAAAATAAAAATGTAAAAAAAAAATTGTTAATTATACAAAAAGTGACCCTGTGCAGTATAAAAGCAAATATTGTACGTCTTTGCATCTAATTTTAAAAACTAGGAGTGACTTGTGCGCAGGTGGTTTAAATACTTTATACAGATGAGGAAGGACTGAGTTAGAACCAGCTTGCTCATCACCGTCACGTTGTCATTTTTGTCTCCGCCTTCCTCCTCATCCTATCTGCCTTACACCTCTTCCTTTTTCAGTCTTGTCTGCCTGTTTCTACTGGCATCAGGCAGCACATTTTTTGATTGCTTCTTCATGTCACAGTGGTTTTGTAATATCATTTTCTATACGGAGAATAGAGAGATTGTTCAGTTTTTCCTTCAACATGGTTGATCAACACTCATTTTGTACCTTTGATAATTGAGGGAAGATTCTTTCAGGCTCACAATTCTACTGGAAATGTCACATACATTTTTAGAATTGATGTCAAATTTGGGGAAACCTCAATCAAGTAATTAATTTCAAATATCTTTAAATGGACAGTTTTATTAAAATTTGTATTGGTGATGCTGAGGTGTTGTTATAGCAGCATATTCCAAATTTTATGCTATCTTTGTTGATGTCAGTATTTTGTGATACATCAGCAAAAAATTTAAAACTTTCCTCAGTGTCTTCATGTAGTTGTTTTATTCTTCATTTGTTGGATTATCAAAGCTTGCAAGAGACTTTCCCATAATTCTATTAGAAAATTATCTTTTTCTTTTAATAAACTACCTTTTGGTGTGATCTAGAGAAATATTTTGGTAATAATTGTATTCTTTTTTTTTGGAATTGAAGTCTCACTCTGTCGTCCAGGCTGTAGTGCAATGGCATGCTCATGGCCACCCCAGCATTGACCTGCTAGGCTCAGGCAATACTTCTGCCTTAGCCTCTCAAGTAACCAGAACTACAGGCGCACACTACCACACCTGACTAATTTTTCGATTTATTGTAGAGACGAGGTCTCACTAAGTTCGCCAGGCTGGTCTTGAACCCCGGGGCTCAGGCATTCCTCTTGCCTTGGCCTCCCAAAGCGCTGGGATTACAGGCTTGAGCCACTGCACCTGGTCATAATTGTATTCTTAATGCCAGAATCATTTAAATTTACATCATTGCTAATCATTATTGCTTATGTCTTTTATCCTATTTGTTTAGAAGCTATCCCACTACACCAAATGAAATTTATAACTCCAGCTAGGACTGACCCCAGCATGCCCACAAATGCCACCCAACACAGGGGAAGTCAGAATAGAAAGAGACAATGGCCATAACAAGTTGTTTAAAGTAATTGACTTTGGTAAATTAAAAAAAGACACACACAACTAGACCATGTGGACATAATTCTAGGGCTTAACTTAGAGCCTTGGAAGGGACTCGTAGAGGGAGGAGACCTGAAACTTAGACTTCATTGGCTTCACAGTGTAGCAACCTCTGGTGGTGCTCTGGGTACATGCATGCTACTGTATGACCGCACATGTGTAGGCACATGCTGTGTCTCTGCAGAGCATGGCCCTGGTAAAATGGCCACATGAACAAGGCATGTTTCATCTACACTGCAAGTGGTATTGAGCTCAGCTAGATGCCCCCTCCACTCAAGGGGGCTGAGGCAGGGGTCTCCAACCCACAGGCTGCGAACCCATACCCGTTTGTGGCCTGTTAGGAACTGAGTGGCAGGCGAGTGGAGCTCCGGCCACTGTCAGATGAGCAGCGGCATTAGATTCTCACAGGTGCGCCGACCCTATTGTGAACTGTGTATGCGAGGGATCTAGGTTATCTAATGCCTGATGATCCTCCCCCAGCTCCTCTCCCTCATCCATGGAAAACTTGTCTTCCGTGAAACCAGTTCCTGATGCCAAAAAGGTTGGGGACCGTTGGACTGAGGTAAGGGGCAGGCTAGCAGGCAACTTCAAATCGCATCCTCTGTGGGGTGATCCAGTCTCCAGCTGCCCACCTCCGTCTTGGCTTTTCGCTCCCTTACTCCCTTGACTTAGCAAGGCAGCTGAGAGTGTATTCCCCGGAGCCTTTTGCCTGGGTTCCAATCTCGGTATGTGACCTAAGCTGGCCTAATTAGACTTCGTCCCTGGGAATTTTCTGCCTGGAGTTGCTGGAGAAAACCAGTGTGGATGGGGAGCATGCAAAGCCTAGTAGACAAGAAGGGGGTATCCAGAAGAGCAAAAGGGGCTCCCGGCCCCGCTCCAGAGACCCACAAATGCCATGGTGCTTGCAACTGCCCCATGTCCTTCCAACACACCCTCTCATGGGGTTTAGGTTAGTTTAAATGAGCTTTCTGTCACTTGCAACCAAAAGTGTCCGAGGCTAAATGTGTCCCCATCTACTTCTCCACTTGAGATCTCCATTCCTGTAATGGCACCACTGTCCACTCAGAGGCAAACCAGGGTCTGAAGTCACTCATGGCTCCTTCTTTCTCCTCACTTTCCCAGGGCCTCCACACATGAGGAACTGTGAACAGTGATGCAGGTTGTTCACTGCACAAGTGCAGCTGCTGAGCAGGTGAGTGGGGCTGAAATCCAGCCCACTCTCTACCTGCCTAGTCATGAGCCCCGGGGAAGGGCAGTGTCCTCAGGAGAGAAGGGGCACTTTTTTCCTAATTACACACTGACTCCCTATAGGATACTGGGAGTCTTCCTGTATACAGGGGTTCCCACAGTGCAGAAACTCCACCCCTCTGTGCAGAAACTCTGTCCCCTCTTCTCTTCACTCTTTTTGGTTCCCCATCACTATCTCTCATTCACCCTTGACTCTTCTCCACAGCGCTTCTCGCCATTGACAGCACTGCACCTGATCTCTTGGGTCTTTGTCTAATGGCTTCTTTCCCA
>NW_006987800.1:11113-13873 GCF_000164805.1 Carlito syrichta
GGAGTGCAGTGGCCGCTTCCGGCCACTGCAGCCTCGACCTGCTGGGCTCCGGCGATCCTTAAGCCTTAGCCTTCCAAGTAGCTGGAACTACAAGCGCGTGCTACCACGACCAGCTAATTTTTTAAAATTTTATTGTAGAGGTCTCACCAAGTTGCCCAGGCAGGTCTGAACCCGCGGACTCAGGCAATCCACTCACCTCCGCCTCCCAAAGCGCGGGATTACAGGCTGAGCCACCGAGCCCGGCTTCCCAGGGGTTTTTAAAGTGTCACGAGATAGGCACCGTGCCCTCAAGTTTCTCCCTTGTACCCTCAGCACATACTCTCATTTGGCTCAACTTCTCCAATCCTTTGCCTCCTCTCCAGCCTAATCACTGCTCTGGTTCAGGACACATCAGCCTCCTCTGAGCAACCCCAGTGGCCTCCTGACAGGTCTTCCCACCTCCAGTCTTGTTCTATCTTAACCATTCTCCCAGCCAACACCTGCCTTTCTGAAATAGTTTTATTTGCATTCTTCCCCTGTCTAGATTCCTCTATGGCTTCCTACTGCTCAAATGAGGCACATTGTGGTCCTCCTTCTGACTTTCCCCCATCTCATCTCTGGCCCCTCTCTAGAGTATTTTCGGTTCTATGAAGGCATCTCTCTTCTGCATCTTTGCACTCACTGCTTCTTTGGCTCAGAGCATCCTTCTTTGGCCTGTCTTTCCTGACCAACTCCTTCGGGACTCTTATTTGGGGCTACCTGCTTGCCTATTCCTCCCCTTTTGTTCCTCTTACATATACACTCCCATTATAGCATTAATGCATCTAGATCTAGCCAGCTGCTAAAAGCCCCCCCCATGTGTGTTTCCCAAGGGCAGCGACCGCATCTAGTCGGCACTGCTTTCACCCAGCACAGGACCTGGCATTGGCTGAATGAATGAATTCATGAATGAGGGCCAGGGGGTCTCCAAGGAGTGCAAAGAACCCCCAGGGGCATCTGGGGAAGTGGCCAGAAGACAAGTGGATACTCATTAGTAATGGAACAGCCCTGGGCGGCTCCTCAGGGACCCTGGGTATGAGAGCAGAGAGCAGATTCTCAGACACATAACCAGGACGCTCCTTCTAGCATCGTGTGTTACCTGATTCCCTAGGACCCCCAACTTGACCAATGAAGCCCTGGAAAGTGGGCCTGCAGGGTCTTCAGGAGGAGGCTCTGTGGCTGGGGGGGCAGGAGGTACATGAGGGAGGGGGCACGTGTGTGCTGGGAGTGGGGCGTAGTATGTGAGTGGGAAAGACAATCCTCAGATCAGTCCTCCAGGGGCCCTGGACCCAGGGGAGGGCAGAAGTGTCTCTCTCTGTGTGTGTATAGGTAGGTGGTCTCTCCCCTCTGGGTGGTGGGTGTGGGTCTGTGGGCCTTGCGTGTACATTGTCTGCTCTTGTTTCTCAAGACAGCTCAAAGGACATCTCCTCCAGGAAGCCCTCCCCCAACACCCTGGCTAAATAAACGGCCTCTCTTCCACTTTCAGAGCGTTTACAGCCGGATGTGAGTACTTCTGACACCTGTGATGGTGCTGATTCCCACATGACCCTCTCCTCAGGGACTCTGGGTTCTGTCTTCTTATGGAAACTAACAACTCTGAGATGCTCTGAGCACTGGGTTACTGGCTGAACAGAGGTGTCTAGGCCTATCTGGCCCTCCATGCTGTTCCCCTGCGGTCACACCTGTCCTTAAGAGCCGGTAAGTACCATACATTGCACAGTGCTTCTCCACTCATTTAGTTTCCCTCATAATGCCATGAGCACCCCCATCACATCCCTCATGTACCCCTGCAAGGATGCCAAGCCGCGCCTGGGGCCGTGACTTTCCAAGGGTCCTTCTGAGTACCACACCTGAGTTCACCCTGTGTGTATGGAGGGTATGAGTCCGAGCCGTGAATGCACTTCAGAATCACTTGAAAAAATGCCAATACCTGGCGCTGGGTATCTGGGGCAGGTATAGTAAATCAGAACCTTCGGAGGCTGGGGCCAGACATGAATTTTTAAAAATACTCATATACAATCTGTGCATCCTTCCATAGGAACCACTGACTTGTGCGTGGTGAGGTACGCCAGGGCCAGAGTACCCTCCTACTGACGGAAGAAACACACCCCTCCTTCCCTCCCCGGACAGCAGATTCCCTCCTTGCAATACGTCTGCCGCCCACAGGGGTCGCTGAGGGACGGCTGGCCCTGTTCGCGACTTTCCTCCGCACCCAGGGAAAGCCGGAGCCACCGAGGTATAAATTAGCGTCTTTATTTCCAACACCTGAGCGAGCGCCCGCGGCTCGCCGCCTGCCATAGAAACGTACAAAGTCCCTGTTACACCACACACCATGCCTCACAGATAAATATAGCCCCAGGGGCTCCTGCTCTGGCAAAGCAACTCTTATTTACAGAAATAGATTACAAAAGTATTACAAAAAGTGGTCCTGAACCGGGGGGGGGGGGGGGGGGGGCGGGAGCGTGGATGGATGGGAGTGGGGTATGGTTACACCTGCTACACGTGGGGCTGGAGTGCACCCCCGGCGCACCCCCCAAAGTAACCGGTGCGTCCAGGGGCGGGGCTTCGGTCTGCGAGGGTCTCACCCCCCGCCCCATGAGGGAGGGAGCAAGAAAGAGGAAGGACCTAGCCCCTCAAGGATCAGATGTGGCCCACCGAGGACCACAGAGCGGCCATCGCAGCCAGTGTCCGGGAAGGGTGGGGCGTGGGAAAAACGGACTGTGTCCTTGCACCGGGGGCGGG
>NW_006987800.1:14273-14941 GCF_000164805.1 Carlito syrichta
CGCTTCTTGCGGGCGCGGAGACGACTCCGGCGGCGCGTCGGGCAGCAGGAGCGCGGGCGCCGCGGGGCTCTCGGTGGAGATGCGCTCCACGATGCTGGACAGGCAGTCCAGGCTCGACACGGCCGCGCTCTTCCCGGGCCTGGGCTCTGTGTGGGGAGGGGGAGGTTAGTAAGCAGGGGCGGGGCCGGGGACCGCTCTCCCACCCCTGGGCCAATGCTTTGGGGCAGATGGACACTGAGGGCCTGTCAGAGTCTGGGGCCGTCCATCGAGAGTGCAGGGCGAAAGAACACTCTTGGTGTTTCCTCCCCTGCATCGCCTCCCAGGATACGTGTGTGCTGGGGGCGGGGGGAAAGGTGTCCTAGACAGAGGGAGGCCAGGACAGCTCAAAGGGGGACGTGGGAAGGAGGGACCAGCAGGCCCAAGCCCGGATACGCACCGCTGGGCGCCTCACTGTAGTAGGCTCCGTCGTAGCAGTTCCGCCGCCGGGCGCCGCTCGGGGGGCCGCTGTAGTCCATCTGCAAACCGCAAGGGCGACCCAGTCAGGCCCGCGGGAACGCGCGGGGCCCGAACACTTCTCCCGGTAGCCGCCGCCTCCCCAACTCTAGTCCTCAGCCTTGAGTTCCGGGCCCAGATCTGTCCTGGTTTGTGGGGGGTGGGGGGGCGGGCAG